>NC_056744.1:1217959325-1218062028 GCF_019279795.1 Protopterus annectens
CATTACAGTTGGCGCCTGTCTTGTTCCAGTAGTTTTCCTTGGTGGTGAAAAGTTTCTCCTGATAAAACGTTTCTCTAGATCTCTAAACTGATCACACTGGCTGTTGCAAGTTCATAACTACAGACCTGATGGCAGAGACCTTCTGCGGCAGGTAAGTGATGATGTTGCTGATTTTGATAACTACAGCTTGGCATGATGCAGAATATCTGATTATGTCCTTTTCATTCATTCCTCAACTGATGGGTACTGGATCAGACTCTGCCACCTAACACTAGACTTTTGGATCCAACTGATGACATAATGTCCCAGTCAACTAGCAATACCTCAGATCTTGTTTGCCACCATCTCACACAGGTGCGGATCCTTCTTTGAAGGTTGTTTTGATGTTTCAGTTGTTTGACTAGCAAATTCTTTAAAAAACTTTCATCTAGACTTCAGTAGTTACCACCTCCCACTCCTAACTGTTGAATTTTCGGGTTCCTCTTCAATTGCCTTTTTATTCCTTTTTTTTCTACCTTTTGGTAGTGCTGTATACCGTAGCTGGTACTTGTCTCTTTCTACTAATTTTCTACCCTTTAGAGGGTATTTTTTCTACTATTGCTGGTAGTCTGCTTAAAACAAATCTTTACTATTCTTCTCATTGTTTTTTCACCTTTCAAGGTCTGCTATTTTTTTCTTCAGGAATGGCAAAAAAACTTCCAGGCTTTAAAAAGTGAAGATTCGCAAGTCTGATGCCTACAGGGAGCTCATCTAATGCCTTGGAGCATCCCACCTTAATACTGACTGCTTCATTTATGCTGCCTTTAATTTTAGGGCACATAGTGATAGGCGTAATAAATTAGTGCTTAAGAGAACGCTGCTGCTTTCTTTCGCCTCCTCTTACCTGGTAAATCTGCAAAATCTTCAGAGGCAAAGGAGTCTCCTAAAACATCTCCTACCTGTTTTCCGAAGGTTATGACATTGACCTCCTCCTCCTCTTCTGAGCTTCCTCAAAAAATTTGAAACACTTTGGATCCAACTTCAGATCCTAAGAGAAAGCACCTGGATCCCACACCCTCAGATCCGACTGTACTTTTAACTGTCTCCTCAAACCTGCTCACCATTGACCCGGCTTCTCCTGAGCTCAATTCCCTTTTACTCCAAGAGAAGCCAAGGAGAGAGTCTAGGCCTCAATCACCCACTTCTTTCATTAGGTCATATAGAAGTCTGTCCGAGGCTGACGTGGATGGAATGATGAAATTCCTCAGAGCTCAGATTCAGATGGAGGTATTCCAGCTCTGTCCTCCATCGGATCCATGAGCCTCCCGTCCACTTCTCAGGTAGTGATATCTCTTTTTCCAATTCATCTGACAGTTTTGGAGCCCTCAGAAACGAGAGTCCCAAGCGTGTCAGTGTTGAATCCAGAGACAACTAGGTTTGCGACTCCGATGGCCTCCCTGACCAGTTCTGCACTGGGTCCTTTGGATCTGGACAAGTCTTGGAGTCAAAACATTGTTGCAGGTTCTTGGGAGGGGGGGTTAAGTTCCACTCAGATGTTATTGTAGCTGCCCTTGCCTGAAGAGCTTCTGCGTTGGACAACTCTGGCCCGACTCCCTCCTCAAGGCACAGATCTGGGCAGGGTCAGGGGTTGGTAGCTTTGGAGGTTTCTGCTCTATTTTGGCCACCTACAGCTTCTGGTCTGACTGCTGTTGAGGTACTGGAGAGGACCTTCTTTCCACCAATAGATTTGAGTGCTCTGGTATCCTTGGATCCTACGTACCTTCATTCTTTATGTCCGAACTCTGATCCTCTCAAGCTTCCTCCACAAGGACAGTTGGTACCATCTAGCATCCAGACAGTTCCCAACGAGGAACTTTCCCTCTCTTCGGATACCTCTGCAGACCATCCCACTGAAGAGGTTTCCCAGAAAGAGAGGGTGCAAAAGGAGATGCACAAATACCACTATGGAATCTCTCTCTGAAGATACTGACTTTGATGAAGGGGAAGCATCCCCCAAAATCTCCAGTGGATGACGTGTCATATGGAGACATCCTAGATATCCTTAAAATGGGATTTCTGCTTCAGCGACCTTTGGCTTAAGGTCCCTGAATTACTTAGTGCACTTCACAAGACTGCAGTAGGATTTGACCAAGGAACTCTCCAAAGTCCTCTTAGAGTCCATGTCCATGGAGGACTGGAAGAGAGCCTCTTCACAGCAGGCCACTTTGTTATCCATTTGCTGTGTGCTCATGAGGGTTAATATGCCATGCTGTGGAGGGTACCTCACAGGCTGCTGGTTCAGGCATAGCCATTAGGCGACATGCCTGGATGTGTTTGTGACTTTGTGGAGTCTTTCAAGTCTTCTTTCTTCAATGCTCCTTTTGTTGCAATGTCTGGCTGGCTCTGCTGTAAAGGAAATCCCTTCCCGAAGTGAACATGACGGAAAGGCCCATGTCTGCCATAAGGATGTGCTTTTCTAATCCTCAATGATCCTTTGCCCAGAATCAAAGAGGAGACAAGAAAATATGGTTCTACTAAGTCCTGGGGATCTTTCCAGGATTCACGAGGGGACATCTCCTCTACAGGCAAAGGGGGGAGTTCAAATGGAAGATGCTGTCCTTGCAACAGGATAGGCCTGCAGAACCAAGGTTCCAAAGATTCTTTTTCAGATAAACATTTTCAGTGCTCCTGAAGTGTTGCCCGACTGCCCACCTCTGGAAGCAGTCTGGGGGTTGTTCGTCTTTGCACTTAGATGCATGGGCTTCTTTAACAAAATAATCTTGGGTGTTAAAAATAATATCCAGAGGTTATTTCCTGACATTTTTCCAGATTCCCCCAATCAAAGGTGCCGGCTTCTCAATGTCCTACCCAGGCAGAGAGAAGCTGCAACATAAGAGATATATAATCTGGTAGACAAGAGTCATCCAGGAGGTCCCACCCGACAAGAGGATTCAGAACTTACTCAAGGTTTTTTTAAGTGCCCAAGAACACCAGGGACCTGAGACCTATTCTGGATCTAAGAAAACTGAACCAGTTTGTGCAGAAGTTAGTTCTGAATGGTCATGATTTAGTCCATTCTACCTTTTCTATGCAAGGATGGCTGGATGTGCTCAGTCGATCTACAGGACGTGTACTATCACACCAAGATTAATGGACAATTCCCAAAGGTTTCTATGCTGTAAGCTGGGGGCCAGTCACCATCAGTTCAGAGCCCTGCCCTTTAGTCTCACTGCAGCTCTCAGGGTGTTTACCAAATGTGTAGCAGTGATAGCAGCTCACCTGAGATTTTTGGAATATCCGTTTTTTCCATGTCCAGATACTGGCTTCTCACCGCCCCAACCAGACATCTCCTAGAGCAATCCAGAGACAATTTGCTGCAACTTTATCAAAGGTTAGGCATTTCAGTCAACACCTCCAAATCACATCTATAACCTGAACAGAGACTGTAAGTTCATAGGTACACAGTTGATCTCAGTAAGTCAGATAGCCTCTCTTCCTTTATATCCACACAATGTAATCAAGTTTCAGCCTTCTCCTCCAGTTAGAGTTGTCCTTCAGGCTCTGGGTTCAATGGCAGTGGCCATAACCATTGGTCCAGTAGCCCATTTTTATGTGTGTTCACCACTGGGGCTTTCTTTGTTCAGTGGTCTATTGTGCATCATCCCTTGTCCCTTCCAGTCAAACTCACTGAGGTCTTCAAGGGTAGTCTTCGTTGGTGTGTTCAGTTGAACGAGGTTTACCTAGGCCGTCATTTTGTTCTGTCTCCTCCAGTAGCCACAGAAGCCTCCCAGATGGGATGGGGGAAGCATTTCTTGGGGCAGACAGTTCAAAGCACATGGTCCACCCAAAAGACCATTTCATGTATCAATGTCCTAGAGATGAGAGTGGTCCTACTAGCATTGCTGACCTTTCAAGATGTTCTTCTGGAGACCACTCCAAAACAAACAGACACGTCTGAACAAGCAGGGGGTAACCCGATCTTATCCCTTTTGTTGCGAGGCAATGAGAGCAGGGTAGTGGGTGGTCTGCAGCTGCTTTCTTATGGCAACGCACATACCAGGGAAATCCAACATACTAGCTGACCGCAGCAGGTCTCTAATGCCTCACAATTGGCCTCTGTCAGTCAGTGGTAGAGAGGATTTTCTGTCATCGGTTCCAACCTTGTGATCTCTCTGCATCTCCCCACAACAAGTTCAGCAGGTTCTTTGCTATATTCCCTCCTCCGGAGGGAGTCATTGAGAGATGCTATAATCCAAGTTTGGCCTTCTAGTCTGCTTTACGCATATTCCCCATTACCTCTAATTCCAAAATTCTTACAGAAAGCACTTTAGTTGATGAGCTTAGTTGTTCTCATTGCCCACTCTTGGTGTCAGCAAGTGTGGTTTCCCTTCCTTTGGTCTCATATTCGATGTCCTCCATCGATACTGGTTCTCAGTCTAGACCTTCTCTCGCATCCATTCGACATGAACCATCCTGATATTCCAGGCCTCAAACTGACCACATGGTTTCTTCAGTTCCATTGATATCTAGACAGCCTAGGTTTTCCTCCCCAGTCCGATGAATACTTCTATCTTCCCCGAAATTCTTTACAAGAAAGATGTACAGGAGTAAATGGAAGAGATTCTCAATTTGTGCACTTCAGAAGGAAATTGATCGTTTCTGTGCTCTTTATTTCTGCGGCTCTAGAAATTTTAGCATCTATTCTTCAAGAAGGTGCTATTTTTTCTGTAATCACAATACAGTTGGCAACTGTATCCAGTTGTCACTCACGAGAAAATATTTCCTCTCTAGCTTCTACCAAATTGTTCAAGGCTTTTCTAGAAGGTATCTTCTTAGTTAGATCTCCAGTGAAAGACCCGTCACCTCCTTGAGACTTAACAGTCATACTCCAGGGGTTGACCCAGTAGCCGTTTCAACCATCAGCGAAGTCTGATTTAAAATTTTTGTCTTGAAAACAGCACTTCTAGTAGCTATTACATCTGTGAGGCGAATTTCTGAACTCCAGGGTCTAGCTTCCAAATTCCCTTAAATTATTTTCCACAAAGTCAGAGTCACTTTATGAACAATACCATCCTTCTCACTGAAAGTAGCAGCTGAATAGAATATCAGACCATTGATTTGCCTGTTTTTTTCTCTCTAATTTTTCTTATAAGGGAGAGTACGTGCTGCATCTTTTAGATGTACATAGACTGTTTTTATCTCCACATTACAAGAGATTTTAGGAAATCGGAATAGCTTTTTTTGTTTCTTTCTCCCCAAACAGATTGGGATTAGCAGTTTCTAAAGTTACTCCGGCCAAATGGATTACTGATTGGATTTTTTTTATTTATACTCAACAAGAGGACTCCCTGTTAAAACCTTCTATCATCATCATCTTCTTCTTTCGGCTGTTCCAGTTAGGGGTCGCCACAGCGGATCATCTGTTTCCATTTCTTCCTGTCCTCTGCATCATGCTCTTTCACACCATCCACCTTCATGTCCTCTCTCACCATATCCATGAACCTTATCTTAAGCCTTCCTCTTTTCCTCTTACCTGGCAGCTCCATCCTTAGCATCCTTTTCCCAATGTACCCAGCATCCCTCCTCAGCACATGTGCAAACCAACGCAATCTCGCCTCTCTTGCTTTGTCTCCAAACTTTCCAACCTGAGCTGACCCTCTAATATACTGATTCCTAATCCTGTCCATCCTAGTCACACCCAGTGCAAATCTTAACATCTTTAACTCTGTCACATCCAGCTCTGACTCCTGCCTTTTCGTCAGTGCTACCGTATCCAACCCATATAACATAGCTGGTCTCACTACCCTCTTGTAGACCTTCCCTTTCACTCTTACTGGTACCAGTCAGTCTCAAATCACTCCTGACACTCTTCTCCACCCATTCCACCCTGCCTGTACTCTCTTCACCTCTCTTCCACACTCACCATTACTCTGAACTGTTGATCCCAAGTACTTAAACTCATTCACCTTTAGCAACTCTACTCCCTGCATCCTCACCATTCCTCTACCCTCCCTCTCATTTACACACATATATTCTGTTTTAGCCCTGCTGACCTTCATTCCTCTCCTCTCTAAAGCATATCTCCACCTCTCCAGGGTCTCCTCAACCTGGTCCCTACTCTCACTACATATCACAATGTCATCTGCAAACATCATAGTCCATGGGGCCTCCTGTCTAATCTCATCTGTCAACCTGTCCATCACCACTGCAAATAAGAAAGGGCTCAGAGCTGATCCTTGATGTAGTCCCACCTCCACCTTAAACGTATCTGTCACTCCCACTGCAGTCCTCACCAATGTCACACTACCCTTGTACATATCCTGTACAACTCTTACATACTTCTCTGCCACTCCCGACTTCCTCATACAATACCACAACTCCTCTGTAGCCACCATGTCATATGCTTTCTCTAAGTCCACAAAGACACAATGCAACTCCTTCTGACCTTCTCTGTATTTCTCCAACAACACTCTCAGAGCAAATATTGCATCTGTAGTGCTCTTTCCTGGCATGAAACCATACTGCTGATCACTAATCATCACCTCCCTTCTTAACCTAGCTTCCAATACTCTTTCCCATAACTTCAAGCTGTGACGATCAATTTTATCCCTCTGTAGTTACTGCAGCTCTGCACATCACCCTTATTCTTAAAGATACGTACCAAAACACTTTTTCTCCACTCCTCAGGCATCCTCTGAATTTCCAAAATTTCATTAAACAATTTGGTTAAAAATTCCACTGCCATTTCTACTTAGCAACCTCCATGCTTCCACTGGTATGTCATCTGGGCCAACAGCCTTTCCATTCTTCATCCTCTTCATAGCTGTCCTTACTTCCTCCTTGCTAATCTGCTTCACTATCCCCACATCATCCAACCTTCTCTCTCTCTCATTCTCTTCATTCATCAGCCCTTCAAAGTACTCTTTCCATCTACTCAACACACACTCCTCACTTGCGAGTACATTTCCCTCACTGTCCTTTATCACCCTTACCTGCTGCACGTCTTTCCCAGGTCTGTCCCTCTGTCTAGCCAATCTGTACAGGTCCTTTTCTCCCTCTTTAGTGTCCAATCTCTCATACTACTTTCCATATGCCTTATTCTTAGCCTTTGCCACCTCTCTCTTTGCCATATGCCTCATCTCCTTATACTCATGTCTACTTTCTTCATCTCTTTGACAATCCCACTTCTTCTTCGCCAGCCTCTTCCTCTGTATACTCTCCTGTACTTCCTCATTCCACCACCATGTCTCCTTGTCCTCCTTCCTCTGTCCAGATGTATCTTACCAAGCACCTTCCTAGCAGTCTCCCTTACTAGCTCTGCTGTAGTTACCCAGCTATTTGGTAACTCTTCATTGCCTCCCAGTGCCTGTCTTAACTCTTCTCTGAACTCCACCTCACAATCACCGTTTTTTAACTTCCACCATTTAATCTTTGGCACTGCTTTCACACTCCTCCTCCTCCTCTTCTTGATCATCAACGTCATCCTACAGACCGCCATTCTATGCTGCAAATTCATAGCAAACTCTTCCACCTTTTGGCTTAGAACTTTGTTGATGACATTTGTGCAGCAGCTACCTTGTCTAATGCTTGTACTATTATTGCTCAGTACAAACTAGATTTTGTCCTCCAGAAGCATTGCTGCTTTTGGTTCTACATTTCTTCGGAATAACCTTCCATGAGGGTTCAAGATTCACGTAGCTAGGGGCTCTGTCCCATCAAGTTGAGAAGCAAATGAAAAGGACATCAGATATTAAAGTTATGTACTCATCATAGCTATGCAGCTGTGTTGCCCATTTTCATTCTTCAACTCCCCACCCTCCTTGCCCCCTTTTATTTTCTGGATTGACCTTGTAGGTATCGTGGAACCCTTTGTTCCAAGTTTGAGTCCAAGTTCTGTTTTTTTTTTTGTGCCATTTTAGGATCTATAAGGCAGCAAACTCAATCTAAGGTATTGCTACTTGACTAAAGCATTATGGGTAGAGGGAGGAGCTCATGAGTTGGATCCAAAAGTGTAGTGTATGGAGTAGAGTCATGTCCGAGGTCAGATCGGGTATCCATCAGTTGAAGAATGAATATGGATAACACGGTTGCATAGTTAAGGTGAGTACATAACTTTAATTTTTGCTCATTCCAGCACTGTTATCCAGACAGCATATGTCATGAAGTCACATGTTGGACTATTTTTTTTTTTTTTCACATTTGTTAATTGGGTTAGTCCAACTGAGCACAAGCCCATTTTCACTGGAGACCTGAGCAAAAAAGACCCCAAGAACAAAGCATAGTGACAGTTTTTACATTAGTGATAGGATGTTCTTCATTCCACATTGCTGCAGTCTTGCCGCATGGTCCGATGCAGAAGCAATTTTGCGAGTGCAGGTTGGCGTTCTGAAAGTTTCTGAAGCCAGAGTTTCAGACCGAATCAAAGTTGGCTAGAATATTTTGGTTTTTCTTGCCTCAGTATTTAACCGATGTCAGAAAAAGTGAATAACTGTATTTGAAACAGATACCTCATAGGGATTACCATACTTTGTGTATACCTTGTTTAGGGCCTGAAAACACTATTAAGAGAAGGTTAGACTGTGCCAGGTTAGTGTTTTTATAAAATGCCGCCGGATGTCCGGCACCGCGCTTCGCTAAAACGCAAGGACAAAACAGCAAAGAGGTTTTGCCAGGTGTTTCTATGGAGTCTCAGGGAGAGACTTTACTGTTACAGGATGTATCCTCTCAGGAAGTAGGCCAGGCTGAGGGGGCTTCTCAGGTGGCTGTTCTTCCCTCTCTTCCTAAGGTGGTCAGAGCCTCCCCTTCTGTTTCCAAGGCTTCTTTGAGGGGCAGGCCGAGTTTTGCTTCAGTGGGGGTTTCTCCTAGTTCTTCAGGGTCTTTGCCTAAGAAACATATGCTTAAAATGGCAGAGGATTTGATTACTATGATAAGAGGTTCTATGCCCCCTCCTGATAAGAGGCCTAGGGTGGAGTCTGAGTTTGAGAGTTTTGAGCAATGCTCGGAGGCTTCTGAGTCTTGACTGAAGACTTGCAGGAGTATCCTCCTTATTCTGATTCTGATGTGGATGATTCTACTCCTTCAGCTTCCCCTCCTGAGGATTTTTCATTTTCAGAGACTCTGCATTCCATGAGGGAGCATTTTAAATGGGAAGGTCAAGATTTCTCTGATTCCAGGAAAAGGCTTAGGGAATTTTTTACCCCAGCACAGGCCTTTAGCTATTCCTCCTGTTTTGAATGTGGTGGAAGATGTTTTTGCAGAGGCTTCCTGAATTCTTTGCCTCCTGCCCCAGTTAAACCGGATAGGTATTATAGGGTGCCTGAAGCTCATAAGTATCTTTTAAGAGTCCTAGGGCAGACCAGAAAAACTTCTCTCAGGGGCCTAAAGGTGTGAAGGAAAATCCTGTCCCTCCTGATAAAGAGGCAAGGGCTTTGGATAGATGGGGAAAGAAAGTGTATACTTCTTCCACTTTAGCCATGAGGGCGTTGAATTGTCAGTTTCACATCCTTTGTTCAAGCAATTTCTTAGAGGGGCAAAGAATATAAGACCCCCACGTAGAGCTCCTACTCCTGCTTGGGATCTCAATTTTGTGTTGGAGAAACTTACTCTACAACCTTTTGAGCCTGCAGCTACTGCTGAACTGAAATACTTGTCATGGAAGACTGCTTTTTTGTTGGCCATTACTTCTGCAAGAAGGGTTTCTGAGTTACAGGCCCTTATGGCGGTTGAGCCTTTTGATTTTTCATAAGGATACCTTCCTTTATGCCTAAAGTGGTTTCTAGTGTGGCTTTAAACCAAACTATTCATTTGCCACGTGCTTTATGCAGATCCCCAAAATAAAGGGAAAAGATTTTGCACACTTTAGATGTACACAGGCAATTATGCTTATATTTAAGCAGGACTAAGGATTTTAGGCAGTCTCAGCAGTTGTTTGTTTCTTTTGCTTTGAGTTCTCAGGGCAAGCCTGTGTCAAAACAAACTATTTCTAGGTGGATTGGGTTTTGCATTGCATTTTGTTATTCCCATCATGGCAAGGAGATTCCAGCTGGGATTAGGCCTCATTCCACTAGGGCTACTGCCACTTCGGGGGTGGCAACTAAGGATATTTTGGAGGCAGCTACTTGGAGTTCAGTGCATACTTTCTCTAAGCATTACCACCTTCCTCTCTACTCTAAGTCTAGGGCTGGTTTTGCCACAGCTATTTTGCAAGGCATGTTGTCAGCTCCTGCTTCCTTATGATTTGCCAGCCTCCCTTACCTCTGCTTTGGGATTCTACCCAATAGTTAGGACTGCAGCAATGTGGAATGAAGAACATAGTATAGTTTGTACCTACCATAAATGTAGATGTTCGAGGATCCACATTGCTGCAGTCAAATACCCTCCCTCCTTCCCTCTGTGTTTAGGGGTGGTTGTGTAGGTGAGGTTATATTCTGCTAATTTTGTATATTTTGTATATATATATATATATTTTGATGCAGATATGTTGGGAGTTTTGGTTTTGGCCTTATCTTTTCAGGGTCTTCTGACATCTGGGGCAAGAAAAGACTGAGGATATGGCGTCGGTCATCGTGCATTAGTACCCTGACGCACTGACGTCAGGTCTGTGCGCCCTGACGGCATCATCACTATACTTGGTATTTCACGACTGGACGACAGGACTACCCAATAGTTAGGACTGCAGCAATGTGGATCCTCGAACATCTACATTTATGGTAGGTACAAAAC
The DNA here is from genome assembly GCF_019279795.1 of Protopterus annectens. Lineage (NCBI taxonomy): Eukaryota > Metazoa > Chordata > Ceratodontiformes > Protopteridae > Protopterus > Protopterus annectens. The sequence goes on from NC_056744.1 coordinate 1,217,970,027, forward strand.
TGTACTTTTTACAGAAGTGAACAATGACAATTTCACAGTATACATGCAAAGTAAGATTGTACAGTGTGAAAAGAAAGTGAAACAAAGTAATACACAATTGATTCTAATTTTATAAACATGCTGCATACGTATAGGTTTTCAGAGGTAGTGCAGAGCCAGAAAAGCTTAAGGAAGAGACAGATGATAAACTAAAGATTAGGTAGGGTCCTGGCAGAGGCATAACCGTGTCTTCTGGGAAAAGGTTTATAATTCTTTTTTGAAAGTGTTAGTTTGAGTAATGCAACGTAAATTGGCAGGGAGGTTGAAATTTTGTTATGGACGATTTATATAAGAGATTGCCAGGTACTTGCATATTATTGCAACTAGATATTCGTGGTTGCGGTAATATGCTTGTTGGCCTGCAAAGGCAGTATTAGAGACAGCATATTTAGTGGGTGCAGGGTCATATCTCATAATTTTGGGAAGGTAAACAAGCTTTAAAATGTGCTTCCTGTTGTGTGTGCTTTTCAATTGATTTAACTGCGACCGTTCTGCAGAAAAAAGATGAGACATGGAAATGTTTGCTTGCACTGTTTTCGTAGTGGCGAAAGAAAATGCGAAGACCTAGGAATGTTTGCTTATACTTTTATTGTAATGGTGAAAGATAGATCTGAATTATTTGTAGTGTTTTTCTACTGGAGAAAGAAATAAAATGCGGAGACTTGGAAATGTTTGCTTGGAGTGTTACTGTACTCCTAAAAGAAAAGGCTTCATTATTTGGATAGACTTTTCAAAAGCAAAACCGGGACCACTACAACTTTAAGTAAATTGTATTTTAATTAATGAAACTTGAAAACAAACTGTACAATAACTTAGTATATGAACATACTTGAAAAAGTAATGGTATAACGGAGACTGAAAGTTTTTTTATGAAATAATGACAGGTAGCACTCTCTCATGAACTGTGAACTTGACAGTACTGGTTTTTATTGTAGATTTTGATTTGGCTATTCTCATACATAGGAGGTAGTATAGTAATTACTGGATGAATTACAACAGCAGAGATGTGGATTCCTCAGTTGTTGGTTTACTGGTTGTGTGTGATGGAAAATTGTTTGCGATTGCTGTCAGTATTGCATCGAAGCAGTCTTTCTTCAGTGCAAACTGTGTGTCTCACCAGATAAATTCAATTAGGTAGGAGTCCAAACAGTGTCTTGCAGTCCCTCTCAGTTTTTTGTTTCTCCGCTTTCCAGTTCCCCACATTCTCTCTATGCTGGGTGTGCACTCCTGTGTTTGGGTCTACAAAGTTGTATTTATGGTTTACTTTCTCATGAGTAAACCCAGATTCTTCTTGTTACTGTGTTTGGTATGCCCACCATGAATCAGAATAAATAGTACTCCCCTCTTTTATGTATTTCTGTATTTCGTTAAATAATGTTTCTACTCTTCTGTCGGCAACTTTCACAAGAAATGTCTCTCGTTTCCCTACATATCCCTCCAAATACCCACTGTTGAGGGAGAATATGGCCCGCATTACTTTTACGATAGGTGAATAGGGTTTCATCTATTTCAACTATACATCTTTCTCCTCCAATTTCTTTCTGCTCCTGTTTCTCCATTTCAAGAACACACACATCCTCAAGTAGTTACTCCAGTCTATTAGTCTTATCCACCATATCCAATTCTTCCTGGCAAAATCTTACTGATGTTAACTGCTTACACTAGCAGTAAATAAATTGGGCAGCAGTAGTAAAATTAATTTTACTGCCATCAAACCAGGTTTCAGCACAAATACCAGTAGGTTTATAACATTTCTCAGAATTGCACTTCCAGAAAATTTGTTTGCCAAAGTACCGTTTCATTGTATGTCCAGAAAAGCATTCTTTACTTGCTGGTAAAACTCGGTACTGCTGAAAAAGTGCAATTGATTCTTTTTCAGTCATTGGCAAATCCCACAAATGCATATTGAAGATACAGACACTGTTATACTACTGGAAAACATACTAGCTATACAGATGTTCTTCACAGATATCAACTACAACTTTGACAACATATGCTGCTCGAGAAAAGGAACGTGCATTAGGCATATAGGACATTGAAATCTAATCAGTCTCATAGGACATGATGTCGGTAAATGGCAACTCTTAAGTAAAACATTAATTTTTGTAATAATTAACTGATATTCATACCAAATATAAGTATTTGAAAGATTACATTGTCTGATTTTTCCATGTTTTATTTCTAGTATTTACACAATACAAACTATATTAACCGCAACTGGGAATATCTGGTTGCGATAATACATTGGTACCGATTGCCATTATTCAATTTGGACTTGTAAGTTTGAAGAAGGAGCTTGTCGGTACTGTGTAAGAGACAGGAGGGGGAGTATAGTAGTTGACAAGATTGAAAAGAGAGGGTCAAGCAGTGGTATTAAGAAGGAAGTGGGTTATGTGGAGTTGAGATGATGGGGAAATTCTATACAGTGTAGCTTGTTGAGAGCAAGGCAGTGATGGGTGGAACTGGATAAGTTAGCTGCAAATTTTGCAGTTTTATTGTAAGTTTGTTCCAGCTTAGAGTGTAGGAAGGATTGAAGGTTAGTAAGAACTGGGGCTGCATAGAGGAGGCTGGGGAAATTGGAAGATAGGAATTTTTTCTGTTAACGATGTAAGAGACCAAGTTTTTAACTTGTTTTCTTTCTTGATTACTGGATGTGTAAGTCAGTTTTTAGCTGGTCATCAGTTATCATTCCTAGTAATTTTGAATGAGTTTCAATGTTAATGATATTGTTTATGGAAGAAATGGAGAAAACCTTGAGATGGTCACAGGCCTTGGGGAGAAAGAGAAGCAGTTTTTTTTTTTTTTTAAGATTCAAAATGAGCTGATTTTCATTGAGCCAGCTTTCAACTGAGAGGAAAGATGGTTATATACGAGTCTGAAGTTGTGAGAGAGAATCTGATCATGTGATCAGAGTAGAGTTGTCTGCATATTGTATGAGGAAGAATGAAGGTCATTGGTAAAAATGTTAAAAAGAAAGGGTCATAAGATGGAGTCTTGTGGTACGCCAGTCTGTATAGGCAGGAAAGTAGAGTAAGAGGATTGCCATTTGACAGATTGTAGTCTGTCTGTGAGATAGCTGGAGAACCAAAACATGGTTGAGGTGGAAAGGTTTAAACTAGCCAAGTTTGTTTAATAGTATGTCATATGCTTTTGAAAGGTCTAAGAACAGACATGAGACCAGTTTGTTGTTATCTCTAGCTTCAGCAATAGTGTGAGTAAAGGATAGGAGAACTGTAGAGGTACTGTGGAATGGTCTAAAACCATGTTGGGTAGGGGTCAGATTATTATGGATGAGGAATTTCAGTAGCTGGTTATGTATGCATTTTTCAAAAATTCTGAATAGTGGGGAAAGTATAGAAATGGGTCTGTAGTTCGGGGGGGTCATTGGAGTTGCCACCATAGAAAGACTTCCAGATGTTGGGTATAGTAGCTTCCTTAATGGCTCTATTAAGTATTGAGAACTGGGTAGGCAATACCATTTGCTGCTAGTTTGAGAAAGTGGGGAGGTAGATTGTTAGTGGAAGGAGAGCAAGGTTTAAGTTTTAGAAGGAGAGACTTTATGTAGGAGGTTGGGACAGGGCTGAGAGAGAAACAGGTTTCATTATTTGTGGTATGAGGTAGTGTGTTTTTAGGGGAGTTGTGGTTAGAATTTGTTTGGTTGCTAATGGTATCAATAAAAACTGGTTGAGGAGAGAGGCAGTGTCTTGGTCTGCGAGGATAGGGTAAGGGCTAGGGGGTTGAGGTTTACCAGGGTGAAGAATTGAGTTGATATTTCTCTAGAAGTTTTTGGGGTTGGAATGATTAGTGGATTGTGTCTTGATGTAGATTTTCTTATGTACTTGTTTTTTAGTGTGGTTTCTTAGTTCTCTGAATATTTGGAGGTGGGTGGGGGATTTAGTTTTTTTGCCATGTCTTCCAGGCAAAGTCTCTCTTGTGCATTAGGTTACACATGTCTTTACTGAGCCAGGGGGCATAGTTTGATTTTATTCTTATTTTGCAAGGGGAAGCTAATGAGTCGAGTATGCCATGAAAGATGTGATTGAAATTGAGCACAGCATCATTGAAGGAAGTGAGCATAAGATAGACCAATTAATGGAAGGAAGTCTGTCATTGAGGATGCTGGGGTTGAAGTCAGTGAGCTTACGGCAGAATTTGTATAGATGAGATTTGATTTGTGACCAAGAGCCATTTCAGCTACTTGACAGTTATTTTTCTACTACTCACATGTAGTTTATCTTTATCCTAATCTTTGTCACAAAAAAGTTCCATTTTTCAATGCCTAAAAACCCAAACATCTTCCACATGTCCCTATGTTTATAATAACAGCCCTTCAGCCATGAAAGTCACAAGAGACAGAGGGGGCTTTGGGCCTATATTAACTCTTAGAAGTTGACATCTGTGGGGCATTCCCAGTACAGGTACTGTTATGAGTATTAGTTGAGTGATCTTGAATGAATAACAGGCTAGCAGAAGAAAAGTGAATCATAGGCCAAGTACTTATCATGAACCTCCTCTTTCAGTGTCTGTACTAGGCATCCTTACATTCCTTGCAAGTCTTGATCTCTTTATAGACTGTCAGTGGTTTCATGTCATATCAGTCAGTGGCTAATGACTCGAGGCTTGTAGGAGGTGCACATCCAGGAAACGCCTTCATAGTGCTTCCAAGGGCATCTGCATAAACTCATCCATGTCTGAGCATTTGCCACATGACCACTTCTGGCCAGGTCATGTAGAATGATCCCTTAATCTCCCCTGCAGAGATCCAGTTGTTGCGTTTGGAATCACAGAATGTTTTTCATGTTTCATTTCATTGTTGCAGTCATGACTGATGGGATTTCCTGCCATGGAAGCTGTCATTCAGCCTGACTACCAGAGAATGTTCTCCTGAAGCCGCCAGATGCCCTGACCGATGTCAAGACATCTAGATAAAAGGGTAGTCAGCCAGTGCCATAACCACAGATGTGAAGTTGTTCAATCTCGCTGTTTATTCTTACACGTGGGTTCGGAGCCGAGCCATCGGCTCCGAGTCGGCCACTTTACTAGCTAAAGATCTCAGAATAGCTCGAGGCCAGGCCCCTTTCCCATGATGCTCTCTGTCCTACCCCAGATCTTGTTTGCCGCTGCAATTGATGGCAAGGTCTACGGAGAGCTCAGGCCAGTAGAACTTTTATTTCTTTATCTTTTGACCTTTTTGGAAGTGATTTCTCTTTAAAAACTTGATATTTAGATAGTGTATATTTTGTATAGGGCTTTTAGGCAGTTAGCCTTTATTTTCGTTAGTTTATAACTCCATGTTATTTACAGAGCGGTTTGCTCTAGGCCTCTGGCCGTGTTTTCTTTGTGAAAAGCAGGTTGCATTTAAAATTACTGTTCTTTCTTTGTAAAATACAGTGTGTTACTATTATATGTAGTTGTACAGGTATCTGTCAACTCGGGATTGTTTTTGCTACCCTATCACTCTTAAATCCAATATAGTCTTTAGTAGTTAGTATGTATGTGGTCTATCCCTTTTTATATATATATATATATATATATATATATATATATATATATATATATATATATATATATATATATATATATATATATATATATATATATATATATTTATATATATATATATATATATATATATATGTATAGTGTGTGTGTGTGTGTGTGTGTTGTACGGTTTGTGATGATTACTGTTGTTTCTGTGCACTTGTAATCAAAGTTGATCAGGGCTCTGATAACTTCTGTTTGTTTAACATGGCGGATCAGAAGGAAAAGCAGAGGTCTGGTTTCAAGAAGTGTAATTGTGGGCCGAAGATGTCCATTACTGATGGACATGTTAATTGTGTTTGTTTGGGAACCTGTACACCTAGAAGATTGCTCTATCTGCCACTCCTTCAGCAGTAGGGTCTTATTAGAACGGCAAAGGACGTTGGCAGGTAGAGGTTTGTTGAACCCTGACTTTCAAGATTCCCTGGATAAGGCTGACCAGACCTCCAAGTTCTCTGTGTCCTCGGAGCCCAGGTCATGGGCTCCAAGCCTTTCTGTGAGAGTGCTGTCACCGGCTCCACAGTCCTCTGAGCCGTGCACCGAACAGATGTCTCAGGTCTTGGTACCGGTCTCCGAAATGCTGAAGTCTCCAACCCTTCAATCTGTGGCATCTTTGGTTTCTTCGACCCGTTCATCGAGGACCCTTTCTGATGTCTGTGAACCGGGTGGTGCAGAGGCTTTTAGAGAACCCGGCATTGGCTAAATTACTATCGGCTTTGTCCCAACTGGGTTCGAAGCCTGAGAATGTCCCACTGGCTGTGACTACTCCTCCTCCGAGTCGAGGTGGACCTTCGGAGGAGGAGGATCTGATGATTGTGGAGCCCTTCTGAGCCTAGGCCTGTCCCAGTCAACAGGCTCAGTCAACCCTGACTTCTTCAGTTCTTGTCAGCTCCGGGGAGGAGAGTCGAACCGATGCATCTGTTCCGACCCTTCCTCTTGGGGCTTTGGCACAGATGAGCTCGGCTCCGTCCTCTGTTTCAGAGCCTGCTGCCTCGGTGCTGGGGAGGTTGCCGTCTTCCTTAGAACCGGCAGCTTCCTCGGGTCAAAGCAGTGGTGCCTTCGATGCCATGAGGAGGGTTATGTTGTCTAAGACATTCACATCATCAGGTCCCTCCTCTTCCTCCCCTAAAGTGCCGAGTTCTGTCTCTACATCGTAGGTTCCTGTCAAGCATCGAGACCAGAGCCTCAGGTACCCCATTGGGTGACCAGTGCTCTACTGAGACTTCACCAGAAGCCCCCACTGATGAGGTTCCCAGAAAGAGATTATGCAAGAGGAGGCATATAGATTCTCCTCAGGAATCGTTGACATCAGATACCGACTTAAAGGAATCAGAGTCCTAAAGCAGAGGTGTGATTGGCAGTCCGTTAGCCCTACTGAGGATGAGTCGGTGCTCCTGAAGGCCTTTGGGTCTCAACTTTCCACCTCCTGGGTTACTCCGCCCTTCGAACTGATGGATTTGGTCATTCGAAGGGTGTGGGAGTCTCCTGATTCTATGGAACCGGTCCCTTGGAGGCCTAATAAATTTATCACCTCCCCCCAAGACGAGATGTTTCTCACTAAGGGAGTCCCCGTTGATGCCATGGTGGTGGCGGTGGCCACCAAGAAAGAGATGTCAGAAACCTCTTCCACTGTCCATCCTCCTAATAGAGACTCTTGGACGATAGACAGATATGGGAAACGCATCTTTAGTTCTGCGACATTTGCCATGAGATTGCTTAACTATTTAAACCATTTCACCCTTCAATGAGATCTCCTCAAAGAGCTTGGCGATACTCTAAAGGGCAACACAGATGAAGCCGTCTCTGATACGGTGACGGCACAGCTTAACACCCTTAATTCTATTGTGAACTCGTCCATGCAGCTCATTTCTTATGCAGCCGATGGATCGAGTCGAGCAGCAGGTTCAGCGATAGCTCTGCGGAGACCATCCTGGATGCGCTTATGTTCCTTTGCGGAAGCCTTCAAGTCTTCCTTTGTCAGCACCCCATTTGATGGCTCTTCCCTGTTTGGGCCCAAAGACGAGGAGACTCTCACTAGGTGTGAGCAGGAGGGAAAGACTCTATCTGCCGTAGGAGTCCATTTTTCCACCCATACTAGACCATACCCCAAAGGGCAGAAAGGTGGGAAAATGCGGTTCCAAAAGTCCCAAGGAGCTTTCCAGAACACACGTAGTGAAACCCCCTGCAGGGGCAGAGGAGGGGGCAATAACAGAAGACGCTGCCTTGGTGGCAGTGGGGGTCCACAGAAACATGGTGACAGGGAGCAGTTCCTTGGCAAGCCCTACCAGCGCTCCTGAGAAGAGGCCCGACTGTCCTGCTCTGGAGGCAGTCAGGGGTCGCTTGGCTTTGTATCCGGATGCCTGGCTAGGAATTATAACAGATTCTTGGGTACAAAGCATAGTTACCAGAGGATACATCATTCCATGTCTATGAAGTCCGCCTGTCTGCACAAAAATCCCAGATGTTCCACCCAGTCTCAGGGATCAAGCAGACATAGAAATCTAGAGGCTGCAGGAAGAGTCATCCAGCCAGTCCCAGCAGACCAGATAGGATCCGGAACTTACTCCAGATTCTTTAGTTCCAAAGAAGACTGGGACTGGAAGCCCATCTTGGATCTTAGCAGACTCAACACATTTGTAAAGAAGGGGAAGTCTGGATAGTCACGCTTTAGTCTATCCTTCCATTCCTCGTAGTGGGCGATTGGATGTGCTCCATAGATCTGAAGGATGCGTACTACTACATCAAAATGACCAGGCCATCCAGAGATCATCTGCTTTTCCGGCTGGGAGCCAGTCACTACCAATTCAAAGCACTTCCCTTTGGACCAACAACAGCCCCCAGACTGTTTCCCAAATGCATGGCAGTGGTTATGGCTCACTTGAGGAGTCTGGGATTCCGAGTGTTTATATATCTGGACGACTGGCTCCTTCCCGCCGCTTCCAGGCATCAACTAATTCTGTCCAGGAATCACACTCTCAATCTCTGCTCTCAGCTAAGCATCACTGTCAATTTTGAAAAATATGCGTTGTTGCCATTGCAGCATATCTCCTTTATCGGAGCAGAACTGGACAATACCACCACCATGATAAGATTACCCCTGGACAGAATAGCCTCCTTATGGACTCAGGGCTCAGACATTCTGCAGAGAAAAAAAGTACAGATCCATCAAGTTCTAAAACTCCTAGTCATCATGGCAGCTACACTCATAGCAGTTCCTCTGGGACGAATGCAAGAAGGATTTTCACTGGTGGTTGACCAGCCAACAACTTACGATGGGTCATCCATTTGTTCTCCTCCCACCGTCAACCACAGTGACCACGGACGCTTCCCTGATAGGGTGGGGGGGCGGGGCTATTTCAGGGAAGTACTGCCCAAGGCACCTGGTCGGAGTCAGAGTCACAGTTGCACATCAATGTTCTGGAGCTGAGAGAGGTGTTTTTGGCATTGCAGCAGTTTCACGACTCTTTGCCTCTAGGGACAATTGCCATACAGACGGACAACATGTTGGTAGTCTGGTACATCAACAAACAAGGAGGGACCAAGTCCAACACCCTGTGTCGAGAGGCCTTAAGAATTTGGCAGTGGGCTGCATCCACCGGGCGCTTTCTGATAGCAACACATATCCCGGGGAAAGCCAACGTAATAGCGGACAAATTGAGCAGAGCCATTCTATACCTCATGAGTGGTCCCTCAAAAACAAAGTTGCGGAGAAGATGGGTTTTCCACATTTTCCACAGGTGGGGCCAGCCTTGCTGCGACCTGTTTGCTTCCCCTTTGAATGCCAAATGCCGAAGCTACTTTGCCCTGAATCCCCCACCGGGGGACAGCCCAAGGGACTCGCTCGTACACGATTGGCCCCCGGGACTCCTGTATGCCTTTCCTCCTATTCCCCTGATTCTCAAGTTCTTACAGAAAGCCAAAGCTCTCGGCTGGATGGTAATCTTAATAGCCCCACTTTGGCCTTGTGAGATTTGGTTCCCCTTTCACCGACTCTTCCAACTTGGAGGAACCTTGGATTCGTTCCAGACCCAGTTCCAGACCTTCTGACACATTCGTCAGGAACCCTTCACCCCTCTCTTTGTTCCCTCAGACTGACAGCTGGGCTGCTCCAATTCCCTTCCTAGCAAGGTCACATGATTTTTTTTCGGAGGTACAGCACATTCTTGTATCTTCACATAAAGCTTATACCAGAAAGTTATATGCTGGTAAATGGAAACATTTTGCCCTTTGGGCTTCTCAAAACAACATTGATCCCAATGTGGCCCCTATTGCTAGTATTCTGGAATTTCTCTCATTTTTCAGGAAGGTGCTGCGGCTGCCACAATTAGAGTCCAATTGGCTGTCATCTCAAATTTTCATCTTGGAGCTGAGGGTTCTAACTTGATATCACACAGGTTGTCGGGCCTTCCTTAAGGGCACCATTCATCTCAGGTCTTCTGTTAGACAGCCAGCCTTTTACTCCCTGGAATCTAAATTTTGTACTGTCCCGCATTATTCTTCCTCCTTTTGAGCCTGCAGTATCCTGTCATTTGAAGTTCCTATCCTGGAAGACTATTTTCTTGGTGGCCATTACCTCAGCACGCAGGGTATCTGAGCTTCAAGCCCTTTCTGTCAAACCACCATATTTAGTGTTTCATCCAGACAGGATTTCACTGAGGACTAATTCTGTATTCTTGCCAAAAGTGTGCTCTGAGACCAATCTGAACCAAGCTATTGAGCTTCCAGCCTTTTTCCGTAATAATTCTAGTCAGTTGGAATACATGTTGCATTAACTTGATGTCCACACACAATTGAGATACTATATGGACAGGAGAAAGGAATTTCGAAGATCTGATCAACTTTTTGTATCTTGCGCGGATGCCAAGAAAGGATTATCAGTTTCTAAAGTTACCCTTTCCAAGTGGTTAACTGACTGCATTAAATTTATCTACTCTTCAGCCAACCAAACATATGGTGTGAAGGCCCATTCAACTAGAGCTGTCTCCACGTCTTCAGCTTATACGGCTCGTTTACCCTTGGATACTATATGTGCAGCAGCTACTTGGTCTAATCCTCATACCTTTATCATTCATTACAAAGTGGTCAAGGCCTCCAGGGACAGGGCTTCCTTTGGTTCCACTGTCCTCAGGAATATACTCCCGTGCTTGGGACGCTACCCACGTGTAAGAATAAACAGCGAGATTGAACAACTTCACATAAATAAATGATGTACTTACCATAATGTTCCATGTGAGTTGTTCATCTCACCTTTATTCTTACATTCCCACCCACCATCCCCCTCCAGGGTCTCGAAGAACGGGTAGGCTTGGAGTCTGGTAGTCTTTTCTGGGATTCTTACTCCAGCTGGAGTACTTCTGAGTCACTTTTTATTGTTGCTGAGTTCAGCAAACTAGGTCTGGGGTAGCACAGAGAGCACCACGGGATAAGGGCTTGGCCTCGAGCTATTCTGAGATCTTTATCTAGTAAAATGGCCGACTTTCAGCCAAGCCACGTGTACGAATAAAGGCAAGATGAACAACTCACATGGAACGTTATGGTAAGTACATAATTTCTTTTTATTTCTTACCATCGGAGCCCAAAACAGAGTGCTTAGTCAGTGCATTGGTTGGTCCGCACCAGAGAAAGAAGACATGTAAAGCTCAGTACCCCATTGGAGATATTTTCATGTTTCTTGACTAATGTTGGAAGATAATAACTATCTCCACTGTGGGAAGTATATACCACACTGAGACTTTCACTCCTTTTGTGGAACTTGTTTAGGCCCAGAACACTATGTACCTAACTGTTGGTTCTGTGCTCACTTTAACAATAAAATAATCAAGCATAAAGCTGCAATTTTAGCTAAACACTGTACTGAGTCATTAGGGCCTTCATGTACAATGTCGTCCACTAGTCGGGCTGAGATTGGTCACCCTAGGTATAAGAAGGAAAAGTGTCCTGGGAAATGCTCGTTCTGCACTCACTTATCCTCAAAGAAAGTGATGCTTTTACAGTACCCTCTAACCACTGAGGTTGTGGCACAGGCTGCTTTTGAGACACATTTAGAGTCCACTGCACCACCAAAGCCCTCTACTTCCACACAGGCTGAAGGACTTGGCTTGCTGTTTGGATCAGGAGCTGCTTCGCAGTTTCCAGTTTCCAAAGAACTCTCTCAAACTGTTGAAGGGATGTCCGGAGTCTCTTACAGTCAATAAATCACTTCAGTTTACCGTCCCTGGGATTTGGCTGCCCGTCCATATCCCTGCCCTAGTGTATAAATCACCCCTAAGCTTAAGCCTAAGGCATCACTTAAAAAGGGTTTGCCCCAGCCAAGGCATACTGACTCCCACTCCCAAACTCAGGCCAATCAGCAGGACCTAGTTGGGTTGGCTGAGGATTTGATCACCATAGTCATATCCAAATGTCTTTCTCTCGCAGGTTCTGCACCTGCATCATCTGCTGGTAAAACGAAAAGGGATATCTCCTCCAGGAGTCTTCTGATTCTTTTGACTCTGAGTATGATAGTGATGATGCCACCTTTGAGGAAGGTTTATCTCTTGCTTTGTATGGGGATTGAGATTCTGATGAGAACCTTGCTTCAGCACCCCCAGACATTTCCTTTGGGGAAGCACTGCACACCCTAAGGGAACAGCACAGGACTACCTACAAGAGGGTTAGGGAATTTCTAAAACTCCCTGAGCATGAACCACTTGCTATTCGTCCAGTCTTAGAGGTGGTAGACAAGTGTCTTGCTAGACTCTTCTTTAGAAACTAGAATGAACTATGGTTGATGCCCCAGCTAGAGGACCCATTAACACAGAACAAGGGCACTTTCATAAACCCCAGCTTGAACACACTGAAATTGACAGCTTCAATGATACCTACCCTGGAAGGGGGCAATCCTCAACAAGCAGGACCTGGAAATTATAAAAGAAGCCAGGAGACCTAGCACAAGAAAATCTTACTCCGCCAAATGGAAGAAATTCACTATATGGTGCAGACAAAAGAGAAGGAGACTTCAAGTTCAGATGCCGCTTATCCTTTCATACTTGTCAGGACTTTTTTACAAAGGACTTTCTTATTCCTCTATTAAAATTCACACTTCAGCAATTTCAGCTTATCTGCTTACTCAGCTCCCTCTCTTTTCCCATCCTCTCATGAAGCAGTTTCTGAGAGAAGTCATTTACACTAGACCCCCAAGAAACCCTCCTTTTCCCCATGGGGTCTCAGTTTCATTATGGAGAAGCTCATGCTCCCACCTTTTAAGCCAGCTGCTTCCGCAGACATCAAATTCCTGACCTGTAAGACTATCTAGTTTATTTGTACCGAGGTGGGCTACCAGCCACAACTCTGAGCTGAGATACCAGATGACTGGAGGCTTCTGAGCTTCCAAAAAAACATACGTTGTCTGTTTGATTATTTATACTGTACTTTTTATTGTTTGCTGCCTAATTTTATACTGTAGTTACCTACTTTATACTAAACTACACTGTTAATACTTCAATTGCCTGCTATACTGTGCCTGTAAAATCTAATTTTATTGCTGTTTTCACTGTTTAGCAAGCTTTTGTTTCCACTGTTTAAGTGCTTACTGGTATTTTTCACTGTTTTAAAGCCATCTGTTTTGCCTGATGTGGTTTTCCTGCCATGCAGTACTTAATGACCTGTTAACGGTGTAAACCATTCTTTAGAGCCTCCTGGCTGATTTTCTGTTTTAAACATTTTTTCTGTCTCTCACTGCTATTTTTCTGATGTGTTAAACATTCTGTAATGTTTCCTGCAGAAACTAGCATAGCTAGTAGCTGTAGCATAGTCCAGATCCAAGCCTGTTGTTTCTGGAACTGTTTGTGGTGTTTGTTTGACCTGAGCATGTTTTCTAGGCCATCTTGGATTGGAAGGGGCCTATCTGCACTTTTGTGAGAGAATTGTGTTGATTGGGACCTGACTGGTAAAGGGAGGACGGTCCAGGGCTTGGAGTAAGAATCCTCATTGGTCCTTTAGAATTTTTAGTTTATTTCAAATTTTAGCTTCTGGGGATGCACAAGCCAGTGCATTTCTTTGTGCCGGTCCCAAGCCCGGATAAATGGGGAGGGTTGCGTCAGGAAGGGCATCCGGCGCAAAACTTCGCCAAAACATTTCAAGCAGTCACCAAGAAAAAGTTTTATACCGGATCGGTCGAGGCCCGGGTTAACAATGACCGCCACCAGTACTGTTAGCCTACAGGGTGCTGGCGGAAATTGGGCTACTGTTGGCCGAAGGAGGAGAAGAGGCAGAAGACATGGCCGAAGGCAGGAGTAGAGGAGAAAGGCTAGGACTGTGGTAGTGAGGGTCGGAACTTTGAATGTTGGCAGTATGACTGGTATAGGGAGAGAGCTTGCTGATATGATGGAAAGAAGGAAGGTTGGTATATTGTGTGCAAGAGACCAGATGGAAGGGGAGTAAGGCTAGGTGTATCGGCGGTGGGTTCAAATTGTTTTATCATGTTGTGGATGGGAGGAGAAATGGTGTAGGAGTTATTCTGAAGGAACAGTATGCTGAGAGTGTTTTGGAGGTGAAAGGAGTGTCGGATAGAGTGATGTTTATGAAGCTGGAAATTGATGGTGTAATGATGAATGTTAGTGCGTATGCTCCACAAGTTGGGTGTGTAATGGATAAGAAAGAAAAATTTTGGAATGAATTGGATGAAGTGGGTGATGACTGTACCCAAGGGTGAGAGAGTGGTGATTGGAGCAGAGTTCAATGGGCATGTTGGTGAAGGGAATAGAGGGGATGAGGAAGTGATGGGTAGGTATGGTGTTAAACAATGGAATGCAGAAGGTCAGATGGTAGTGGAATTTGCGAAAAGGATGGACATGGCTGTGGTGAATACGTATTTTAACAAGAGAGAGGAGCATAGGGTGACATACAAGAGTGGAGGAAGATGCACACAGGTGGATTATATCTTATGTAGGAGGGCCAGTTTGAAGGAGATTGGAGACTGTAAAGTGGTGACTGGAGAAAGTGTCGTTAGGCAGCATAGGATAGTGGTTTGTAGGATGATGTTGGTTATCAAGAAGAGGAGGAGGAGTGTGAGGGCAGCACCAAGAATCAAGTGGTGGAAATTGAAAAAGGGTAATTGTGAGGTGGTGTTCAAGGATGAGTTAAGGCAGGCACTGGGTGGCAGTGAAGAGTTACCAAATAGCTGGGTAACTACAGCAGAGCTAGTAAGGGAGACTGCTAGAAAGGTGCTTGGTATCACATCTGGACAGAGGAAGGATGACAAGGAGATATGGTGGTGGAATGAGGAAGTATAGGAGAGTATACAGAGAAAGGTTGGCAAAGAAGAAGTCGGATTGTCAAAGAGATGAAGAAAGTAGACAGGAGTATAAGGAGATGAGGTGCATGGCAAAGAGAGAGGTGGCGAAGGCTAAGGGTAAGGCATATAAAGAGTTGTATGAAAGGTTGGTCACTAAGGAGGGAGAAAAGGACCTGTACCGATTGTCTAGACAGAGGGACCGAGCTAGGAAAGATGTGCAGCAGGTAAAGGTGATAAAGGCTACTGAGGGAAACATACTCACAAGCGAGGAGAGTGTGTTGAGGAGATGGAAAGAGTACTTTGAGGGGTTGATGAATGAAGAGAATGAGAGGGAGAGAAGGGTTGGATGATGTAGGGCTAGTAAATCATGAAGTACAATGGATTAGCAAGGAGGAAGTAAGGATAGCTATGAAGAGAATGAAGAATGGAAAGGCTGTTGGCCCAGATGACATACCTGTGGAAGCATGGAGGTGTTTAGGCGAAATGTCAGTGGAGTTTTTAACCAGATTGTTTAATGAAATCTTGGAAAGTGAGAAGATTCCTGAGGAATGGAGAAAAAGTATTTTGGTACCGATTTTTAAGAATAAGGGTGATGTGCAGAGCTGTCGTAACTACAGAGGGATAAAATTGATCAGTCACAGCATGAAGTTATGGGAAAGAGTAGTGGAAGCAAGGTTAAGAAGGGACGTGATGATTAGTGATCAGCAGTATGGTTTCATGCCAGGAAAGAGCACTACAGATGCGATCTTTGCTCTGAGAGTGTTGATGGAGAAGTACAGAGAATGTCAGAAGGAGTTGCATTGTGTTTTTGTAGACTTAGAGAAAGCATATGACAGGGTGCCTAGAGAGGAGTTTTGGTATTGTATGAGGAAGTCAGGAGTGTCAGAAAAGTATGTAAGAGTGGTACAGGATATGTGCGAGGGTAGTGTGACAGCGGTGAGGTCTGCGGTGGGAGTGACAGATGCGTTTAAGGTGGAGGCGGGGTTACTTCAAGGATCAGTTCTGAGACCTTTCTTATTTGCAATGGTAATGGTCAGGTTGACAGACGAGATCAGACAGGAGTCCCTGTGGACTATGATGTTTGCAGATGACATTGTGATCTGTAGTGAGAGTAGGGAACAGGTGGAGGAGACCCTGGGGAGATGGAGATATGCTCTAGAGAGAAGAGGAATGAAGGTCAGCAGGACTAAGACAGAATATATGTGTGTGAATAAGAGGAAGGATAGAGGAATGGTGAGGATGCAAGGAGTAGAGGTGGCGAAGGTGGATGAGTTTAAATACTTGAGGTCAATAGTTCAGAGTAACGGTGAGTGTGGAAGAGAGGTGAAGAAGAGAGTATAGGCAGGATGGAGTGGGTGGAGAAGAGTGTCAGGAGTGATTTGTGACAGACAAGTACCTGTAAGAGTGAAAGGGAAGGTCTACAAGAGGGTAGTGAGACCAGCTATGTTATATGGGTCGGAGACAGTGGCACTGACAAAAAGGCAGGAGTTTGAGCTGGATGTGGCAGAATTAAAGATGTTAAGATTTGCTCTGGGTGTGACGAGGGTGGACAGGATTAGGAATAAGTATATTGGAGAGTCAGCCCAGGTTGGAAGGTTTGGAGACAAAGCCAGAGAGGCACGATTACATTGGTTTGGACTTGCTGAGGGAGGGATGCTGAGTGTATTGGGAAAAAGATGCTAAGGATGAAGCTACCAGGTAACAGGAAAAGAGAAAGGCCTAAGATAAGGCTTATGGATGTGGTGAGAGAGGACATGCAGGTGGTTGGTGTGACAGAAAAAGATGCAGAGGACAGGAAGAAATGGAAACAGGTGATCTGCTGTGGCGACCCCTAACGGGAACAGCCAAAAGATTTATTTTATTTATTTATTTTACATTTGTTGACCGGGCTAGTATAACTGGATATATGTCCATTTTCAGTAGAGGCCTGGGGAGAAAAGCTCCAATGGAATATTACATGGTTATACAGCAATAAGCAGTACATGATTAGAATTAATAAACAAGGTTAGTTATTATATACAACTATGATAGGAGCAAACAGAGAGAAATACAAAAGTCTAAAAGTCTAAAACAAAGAAATAATAAAAATCTTTTTTTTTTTTTTTTTTTTTGTGGTCTTATGCATAAGAGATAAATTTCTTTACATAGATATAATGTAAAGGAAAGTTGTAAAGGTAAAGGGTGAGAAAAGAGACAAAGTAAGGGGAAGGTTAATCTGAGTTGGTACAGGGGCAAAGCCATTGACTCTTGAGATGTATAATCAGTTGTCTTTTAAAAAGTGAGAGTGTAGACAAATGATAAAAGATGATTTCAAATTTTAGCTTCTGGTATTTAGGCCCTACATCTGAGCAGGTTTCTGCTTATTTGCACATTGCGCAGCACCACTCACTGCCGTAAAGTTGTTCTCCAAAGCCAGACAGTAAATTTTCCCTCATTAACCCCGACTACCATCTCATGGCGCCTGTTTGGTTACCATCCGAGCTCGTTGTGATGTAGTAACTGCATGTTTTTACACCCGAGGGCCTTCTCCTAGCGTAATTAACTTTGCAGTCAGCTTGCAACTCCACTGTTGAAAATTAAGTTCAAAAAGTAACTGAACAGTGTCAGTTACTTTGTCAGCTTAATTTTCAGCATGGAGTTACGCGGTGTTCATATTTGAGTTTTCTGAGAAATTTGGCTTGCAATTCACTCTGTACTTTACTCTCCATAGCAAGCCAATTTTTCTATGCAAGCAAGCGGTGGCGTCCATGGCAGTCTTGCATTCCACTTGCTTAACACCTTCACTTTTTGGTCTCATTTTCTGTTTTCCTTGTATCCTTCAGTATTTCTTTTGAGAACTTTCATACCTACAAAAAAAAAATCAGATGCCTCTTGGAAATCCTGCTGCATACTGTGATCGATTCCATAGTTCCTTGAAAAATGCTAATTTTCCATCTGCTTCTCATCTTGCTGTACAGTATAGAATCTGTTCCATAGTGTAATGTTAAGATGCAAAGGTTTTCTTTGTGCAACTTTCCTGATCTGATCCTCAGAGTTCGGTGTCTGTTCCTGGTCTGTCTGCAAAGTATAAATCAGCTTTCCTGAAATGGTAGTACCATGACTGTATATTTTGTTGGCCCTGTGTTGCATCTAGATATCTCAGGGATTTGATCTTTTTCTGATGCGAGTGAAATTTTGCACACTGGACAGTCATTTCTCAGTGATTCCAACAACAGTTTATATTTAATTACTGCAACAGCATAGTCAGAGGAGAACACACACAGCTTTCCCTATTTCAGCATCAGGTCTACGGAGCACTTAAATGCAGCCAGAATAATGTCCCAATACCATAGAGCGTAGACATATTTAAAAGTTTCTTCACAGTTTTTGGTATAAAGTTCACATATAGCTGGACTTGTAGTCATTAGGAAGTGGTTCTCTTTTCATTTTTTGTTTTTTTGCAGTCAGAGCCCTCTCTTCTTTTCTTTTTCCTGCAGTCCGCGCTCTCTGTTTATGAAAATAATTAAAGAATCTGATGATAGTGGTTCTAGGAGGGAATCCCTAGGATAACGGGGGGGGGGGGGTGGAAGTGTCTTTGCTACAGTCACGGCTCTCTGAAGAAAGACCTGCACTGGAGATCTACAACAAATTGCAAGTCTCTTCTACGGACCATTTCACCTCTGATCCAGAATAAGGTAAGATGGTACCTTGTTACAGCTTAGATAGTGTATATAGTTTTGTTGTTTACATTGCCTGAATGTCGCTAGTGCCTGTCATTTTCATTTAGCAAACAGTAAGTGCCTGAAAGTAAAGCTGTGATTTAAGGGTGGTTCAATGTAAATGTATCCACATTTGCGAATTTAATTACTGCTGTTTATTTTAATTAAATGATATGCCTGACTTATATGTTATATTATGGTTATTTATGTTACTTTTATACACGGCAACTTATTTTACTTGCAGTTGACAGTTTGTGTTGAACAAACACGCTAGTGGTTGACGCAAGCATTTCTGAATATGCGGATGTTCTTCGTGTTTCATTGTTGCAGTCATCACATTTGGGTTATCTTCTTGCAGTAGCCCTCAGTCGGCCTGATTATCAAAGTCTTGGGTCGTGCGTCGGTTGCTGTCTCATCTTCCATGCTGTCAGGTAGTCCGGGGTATAAAGCATGCAACTGATGCCATTACATTAGTCTTTCTTGCTGTGCGGTGCCTGAAGCAGTTCGCAAGTGCCAGTTGGCCGACTCCTGAAATTTTAATTTTCGAGTTTCAGAACCGAAGTATTCAAAGAAAGCTTAAGTACCCCGTTGGGGAAACATTTTCTTGCTCTTAACCGATGTCAGTAAAATTCAGTAATTGTATTTCTTGTGGAAAGCAAATACCTCATAAAGATTTTCATTCGTACTGTATTCCTTGCCTAGGCCCTGATCACGACATACCTCGCTGTCGGTTTTGTGCCTTGTTTAAACCATAAACTATTCGTTGTCAGTACATTTTCGCTTCTAAATATTTTGGTACTTGGTTCAATTATCCAGATATGTCTTCGATAAGCCACCCGACTACCGACATTCCGAAAAAACGGAAAGATAAAGACAGAGACAGGCTGCCTAGGTCCAAAGCTGCCGACGATGCTTCTCCTAAGCTAGTCACCAGTTCACCGGTACTCAGTGAGGCGCTTTCGCAGCCCCTGATACCCGCTACTTCAGATTCGCAGGCCTCTACTGAGACCCATTCAGAGTCCGGTATGCCGCGAGATGCTTCAGCTGTGGAACCTGCGGATGTCTCTACCTTGGAAGGTTCCGGAGCCGCTGTGCAGGCACCGGCTTCTGAGGGTGTATTCAGGCCTACTAACTTGCATATTAAACTGACACCATCTTCTTCTTCTAGGCCTAAATCTCGAGCCATGCCTAGGAAACCGATGCCCAGACTGCATGGTCAGGCCTCTATGCCTAAAAAACAAATGATAAGAACGGCTGAAGACCTTATTACTTTAATCAGGAGAAGCCAACCTTCCCCCTCTGAGACCTAGGACTGAATTTGGTTATGATACGTTTGACCAGGATTCTGAAAATTCTGTCTCCGCTGATGACCAGGATTTACCCTTATCTACCTATGAGGATTCTGATGCAGAGGATTCTATTCCCTCTGGTTCTCCCCCAGGGGATTTTTATTTTGGTGAAACCTTGCATACCCTTAGGAAGCATTTTCACTGGGAAAGCCAGGATTACTCTGATTCTAAAAAGAGGCTTAGAAATTTCTTACTTCTGCCCCAGCACAGGCCTTTAGCTATCCCTCCTATGCTGGACATTGTTGACGATGCCTTTTCTGAATCTAGCTTGGCACCTGACTCTCTACCTCCTGCTCCCAGAAAACCTGATAGATATTGCAGGGTTCCTGATTCTCACAAGTTCCTTTTTAAAAATCCTACTGCTGATCCTGAGACCATTTCACAGGACCCAAGGGCATTAAGGCTACTACTGCCAAAAATCCTACCCCCTCTGATAGAGATTCCAGGGCCCTGGATAGATTGGGTAAGAAGGTATACACCTCTGCAACCTTGGCCATCAGGGCCTTAAATTGCCAGTTTCATATGTTAAAGTATCAGCAGCATATTATTGGATTGCTTAAACAGAAAATGATGTTGATTACTGATTGTGCTGAAAATGATTTACAGGACTTAATGCATTCTGCTGAACAGGTTAGAAAACATACTTTGCAATGTGGTTTTGATTCACTAGAGACATCTTGCACGGCTGCTGTCACCGGGTCTGTACTTAGAAGGCATGCTTGGCTTGAGCAATTTTTGCCAGATCATGTTGAAACTAAATTGCTGGATGCTCCCTTAAATCAGGATTGCCTGTTTGGCGACAAAGCAGAAGTTCTTAAAAAGATGGAGGAAAAATCTAAATCTATGCAAACTGTTAAAGATTTCTTACAAGTGCAGCCTCCTAGATTTAGTAGGCATTGGCCCTAAAAAAATTGGTTGTTTCCTGCCTCTTCCAGGCCTTCTCAGTTCAAACCCAGAACCAGCAGAACACCCAGGCTTCAGTCCCAGGGTACGCACAGGACTAAGCAGTGGGAGAATCCCCCCTATGGTAAGCTGTCTCAATGACTTAACTTTAACACTTCCAAGCACTTCTCAACTGACTGCTCCTTTAGGGGAAAGATTGCTCTGCAGGCAAAAAACTGGGAACTCATTACCCAGGACAAATGGGTTTTAAATATAGTTTCCCAAGGATACAGATTTCACTTCCACGCATTACCAACCCCAAATGGTTGGCCAGATCTCCCCCCAAATCAGTGGGCAGTGGCTCAAAAGCAAGTACTCTCTCTCTTAAGATTAAAGACTAAAGACTATTCAGACTGTACCAGAAGAGGAAAAGGGACAAGATTTCTACTCGAGACTTTTCCTGGTACCCAGAAAAGACAACTCATGGAATCCTATCCTGGACCTGTCTATCCTAAACATCTTTTTGGTGATTCCAAAATTCAGGATGCTAACTCTTCTCCAGTTGCTTCCCATGATAGGTAAAGATGCCTGGCTGGCAACACTGGATTTAAAGGAAGCCTACATGCACATCCCAATCGGTGAATCTTGCAGAAAATACCTACACTTCAACGCAGGCTGCATGCACTATCAGTTCTCTGCACTGCCCTTTGGCTTATCTACTGTGCCCAGGGTATTCACAAAGTGCCTGGCGCCAGTCATTGCATTTTGCAGGCAAAGAAATATTCAAATATACCTGAACGATTTACTAATTCAGGCGTCAGGACATACTTCTGAATTATCTGGCATTTGTACAAAAAGTGTTAACTTGTCTGGGGTACACCACAAACGAAAAGAAATCACAGCCGGTACCCTGTCAACATATTATATTCCTGGGAGCAAGCTTGAACACAACTTCCCAGATGGCTTTCCTCACACCAGAGAAACAAATTCATTTGACAACTTACTTCAAACTACTGGCCACAAAAACCCTGCTATCTGCAAGGCAAATACTGCAAGCCCTGGGGTTCATGGCCTTGTGCATTCTACTAATTCCATATGCAAGACTGCATATGAGGAAACTACAATGGTATCTAAAAAGCCTATGGTGTCACCATTCACAGGATCTAGAAGCAATAATTCCTATCATACTTTGCCTATGGTTAGAATTCCTTTGGTGGGCAGAGGCCTGTCACCAAAACAAGGGACTGTCATTCACTGTACCTCTTGCTGCCCAAACCCTAACAGATGCATCAGACTGTGCATGGGGCGGCTCACCTGGCAGGGAATTGCATTCAGAACAAATGGAACCCAAGTCAAATGCACCTGCATATCAATCAAAAAGAAATGTTAGCTGTACAGAATACTCTGACAGCCTTCAAGGACCACATTCTTCCAGGACAATTAATGGTAAAGACAGACAACACCACTGTTATGTGGTACATAAACAAGCAGGGGGGTACACATTCTTACCCCCTCTGCAGACTAGCCATGGCTCTGTGGAACACAGCCTTGAGCTACCAAGTTCATCTACATGCTCAATTCCTGCCAGGAAATCTAAATACACTGACAGATGAACTAAGCAGAAATCTCATGGATCCACACCAGTGGAAACTGGAACCATTCCAATGTTGATCAACATTATAATTTAATTAACTCCGTGATGACCCTATGACAATTTACTGTTAGTTATCTGCCTTTGAAAAAGAGCTTTACAAACTTGCCTTATACCTTTTAGACTAATTCTTATACGGATGAAAGAGATAAGTTTGACATTTCTGCATGTAGTTCTCTTTCTGATTCTACTCAGTAGTTGCCTGAGTGAGAGAAAGGTTATTACTTGGACTGCTGCCAGCATGGAGCTACGATATATTTTGGCCAGTATTCTTTGCTTTGTCAGTCCTGTGTAGAATTTAGGTGGGAGGAAGGGGTCAGTAATATATATATTATACTATTTTTTTCAGAATTACTCAGGTCTTCTCCTAACAGATGATAAGTCTTTGTTACATAACAGCTGCCCAAGGCAATATAATGAATGCCTACTCAACAGTTTATATGCAGCAATTATCACCTGTGTCTGAGCATGCATAACTTTGCAGTAATGAAATGCAGGTCATTATCACATTAACAATACGTGCATTTAAAATATAATCATCATCACTTTTCAGGTAAAACTCTCAACAGCTGTCACTGTCTTACACATAAGTAGAGGTTGTTTTCACATTGATAAATGCACAAGTCAGATTTGGGTTTGTCTACGTGGAGTCATTTCAAGCCACCCCCCCCCACCAGTTTTCTTTGGTCATTTTTACAATTTGTTTGTTACACAGTAAAGTCCTCATTCTGGTTCATAGGTTGGTACTAGGCTATTGTCCCTAGGGGCCTATACAAGCCTAGCCATAACAATTCCCTGGCTGTTTCTTCCCACAATATTTACTTCCCTGGACCCCTCTCTAGCAGGGCGACTGATGTGATCCCCGGGGTGAATTTCCTATCTCCCATCCAATCGTCAAGGTTCCTTTTGAAGAGGGCCAAAGAGGTGCTCTGCTTGACATGTATGGGAAGTCTTTTCCAGAGTCTGGGGTGTCTCTGGGTCAGGAACCTATTCCTCCAGCATGTTTTGTTCATTGTGATGACAAGGTTTAGATCCATGAAGCGTGTGGCTTTGAGGGATTGGGATTTCTTTAAGCATAGCATGTCCAGCAGCTCTGGGTTTGACATGGCCTTGTATGTTAAGCAGAGTATAGCTGGAGTTTTTTTTTAGATGGTCAGCATAGGTCATCTACTTGCCTGTGATTCTTTTAGTGAGGTATTTCTGTGGCCTTTCCAGTTGTTGCAGATGTCTTAAGAAGTACATATCAAACGGGGCATTATATTCTATAATGGGTCTAATGAGGGATGAGTACAGTGAGACAGTGACCTCCTTTTTTCCCCGATGAAAAGCCCTTAGTAATGAGTTGTGCCACATAGAAGGATTTCCTGACTGTTGTAGCAATGTGGGTATCAAAGGTGAGACCACTGTCCACTTGGTCCCTAAGTCTCTTATCACACTTTCAGTGTTTAGTGTACTGCCACCCATGTGGTAATTCACGGGTACATGTTTTTTTCTCAAAGGGGATTACTATGTATTTCTTGGCATTGAGCTTGAGCCCATGGCTCTGGCACCACGCATCTGTTTCTGTAAGGCCCTTTTGTAGTATATCCACATCATTTCGGGATTCAGTAGTGGCTCCCACATTGCACTCCTCTGCAAACTTTGTTAGCCAGAGTCCCTTAATGTTGGCCTGTACTTCAGAGAAGTAGATGCCAAACAAGAGCGGTCCAAGGACTGACCCCTGAGGTGCTCCACTTGCCACTTGTCTCGAGCTGGATTTGGAGTAGGCTACTTTTACAGTGTGGGTTCTGTCAGCAAGCCAGTTGGCAACCATCGAGTGATGTAGGGATTAATGCCCAGCTTAGTAAGCTTATCTATGATTCCAGAGTGGGGGATGGTGTCGAAGGCCTTGGTGAGGTCCAGATAGGTGGTGTGAACAGCCTTACCCTCATCCACAGCTCTGGAGACTGATTCGAAGAAATCAGTCAGGTTCAGGAGACTAGATTGGCCCTTCACTAACCCAAACTGGGTGGGGTCCCGTGTTTGAAGGTTGACAATGTCGTTGTTTATAAGTTCCATGATATGTTCTTCTGGTTATGTGCTTCATATTTTTGTGAACTACTGCAGTTGAACATCATATCATGTAGTAATTTTCTGTATCATGGATGGCAGTGGGGATCTTGGAGACTCTTCAGCTCAGGCCCACTGGGCTGCTTTCCTGGCTATGCATGGTTTGAAGGGTGCCACTCTGGCTTCTGTCCCTCCCTGAAACGCCACCTGCAAAAAGAAAGAGTCTTGGTATGTCTTTTTCTTTTGTAATGTGCCCTTTCACTCTGCCTCCAGTCTGGTACAGTAAATGTATGTAGGTAAGGGCAGGAAATATCACATTACTTCCATCCTTGATCCCATATGTCTATTGCTGAATGGACACATGTAAAGAGGTAAGGTAAGGCAGACTGCTGACACTGAAGGAGGTCGTGAGACAGTAGTGGTATAAGCAGTCTGAGTGGGTAGCCGACACAGGTATCGGACACATCAGATACTCTCAAGTGCCACTGAAGTCCCATGCCTGTCATGGGTTCATTAGTGGACTGGTGGTTCTTACCTTGCTTTTTCTCTCTACATGTACCCATTCTGCAGTATGTTGGCTACACTAGCAATGTGTATATTTACAGTGATATGTGTCTACATGGTAGAACAACTGGGTCTGAATGCTGTACACATGTATAGATAGTTTGTTTAGGACTCAGGTTACAGAAATTGATATTTTTTTCATTTTTTGGTAAATAAATTTGCAAGGAAGCATCTCAATGTGCTAAGTAATATCTCATTTTGAAGACATTATTAATAGTTCCAACATGGTAAAAGAACTGTCTGTATGTTGTACACATGTACAGATATCAGAGTTTGTTTCAGACTTAGGTTATGGAAATCATGATTTTTTTTCATATTTTGGAAAATAACTTTGCAAGGGAATGTGTCAGTAAGAACTATGTCTGTGTGCAGTACACATGTACAGATATCACAGTTTTAGTCTTTTAGGATTATGAAAATTATACATTTCCAATGCTTCTCATTATTATGCTCATATATTTGCAAGAGAGCATGGTGACACAAATGATACATTATTTTGAAGCTGACATTGAGAGACAACTTGTACACTGATATGTAGCCTCTATCTGTTACAGGTTGTGAAGACTGGTAGAGATCTGTGAAGGCTGCCAGCCTAGTAAAATAGAATTTGATACATAATTCTGGCATTTGTAAATATAAATGTAAAATACAGGCTTGTGTCTTAAATGTAAAGAAATGCTGTTTCAGCAATGTGGCAACATTGCCATCTGCTGTAAGGAAAACTAAGTCAAGCATTTCAAATATTTCTTTTGAAGTTAAAATTATTGCAAATCTATCTTTTGATCTGTAGAGCTTGGAGTCAGCTAACACATACTTTCTATTGTTTTAACTTAAGGAATAACTACTAGAGTGTACATGTGAAATGTATTTTATTGTTGTAGCTTCCTGAGCAGGTGTTAGCTTGCTAAATAATGTAGCCTGTTGGCCCGGGAACTCCAGGCTAAGTGTCAAAGAAATGATATAATGGGAACTAAATGAGAATGATGTAATCTGTGAGGGCCCAGCAGAAATGTTTTAGTGATTTTAAAAACTATTGCTGAGAGAGAGACTTTAAGTATTTTGATCTTGGACATCTAAATCAGCACTGCCTATGCTCTTAAGTAAGTTATCTTAGAAGTGTGTTTTCTTGTAGCAATAGCTAGGAAATTAGAAAAGATTAGACTGTTTTTCTGTTATGTCAGAACTGTACTATGGAATTATTTTAAGTTTGTGTGTGATCTCTGAACTCTTGGATAGCACTGTGGTGTAGTAGTATTGTCTTGTGTTTTTAGTATTTATTATTAAATATTTTGAAACCATTTTTAACTGTGGCTGGTTTATGTAGAGATATTTTAAGCTCTAGAGTACATTGCATGCTTATAAGTGATCTTGTACTAAGCCCTTCCAATAAGCCTTGATTGCTTAAGTTACACTACTGTTGGATAATAATATTGCACAGTAATAATTGGACACCCTTTTAAGGGCCTTTGGGTAGCTGATAATTATTAGCTGGTGGTGGCAGTAATTACTACTGTATAGTCTGGGTAAAGGGGCACAGCTGGAAAATCTGTGTCAGCCTTTCCCAGGAGTGTCTGTGAAGTTGTATAAATGCTTATCTCAAAGTGCGTGTGTGTCAGCTACTTGGGCAGGGACACGAAGCACTGGCTGGACAGAGAGGGCACTGGAGGTTAGCTTGCCAGCTTTGATGAGATCCTGACCCTATAGCTGTGCCAGTGGGGAGTCTTATTAGGGACCTGGGGAGCAAGGGCACGACCAGCCCCAGACTGACTGTGATCTCTGTGCTCTTAAGGGAATTGCACTTTACTGTGTGCATTTGTTATCTTTTCCTCATATATGAGGCACCCTCTCTGGTGTTAGTGGTGAGGATTGAGGCTCCCTGATTGCTGGGCCAGGGCACGGGCGTCACACAGGTGATGAGATGCTATGCTTGATCAATTATGAGAAATATATTAATTATATTTCTGTGAATATCTCAGTAAAGGAGCATCACACAGTAATGGTTAAGATATCATTTTAAAGCTGACATTCATACAAACAAATTAAATACAAATTGTATGGGTCTACATGCTACATTGACCAAGATATCGTGCTGTGCTTTTCCAAAAAGGTAAAAAATATGCACAATATCAGCATTCCTAGCCAAATATTTAATAATGACTTTGATACGCACTATCAACATTTACACTGTTGCAAAGGTCAGTGTCTGAGCAACAACTTTCACATTTACATTTTTAGTCTAGCTCTTATAGTTAGAGTTATGAACATTTGTTTTCTGTATGGTATTACAAATGGATTTTCTGAAAATGAACTCAGACTGCACTGTTGATTCTATGGTGGAATTAAGCAGGCAGCTTTTTCTGAGTTGCTCTGGAGTGAATGAGTTAAAACCCAGGCAGAAATATGCATTCATAGAGTTCGTCCATAACCGTTTCTGAAAAAGCCACCCCTAGTGAAAACAGTCTTCAACCTAGCATTATGGACAGTTGGACTGCCCTTGTTTCTCCTGCCAACCTTGTTGACTTGGGTCTCTTGAGGCAGTGTAGCAATTCCCTCATGTACACAGACAACCCTCTACTAAATAACACAATCTAGTACAGAGTGCACGAGATGTATTTACACCAAGAATCTAAAATCCATGCTCTCTCACTCAAAACAGTAACACGGAGAAGGTTAACTCACCCACCACTACAAATTCACATAGTACCACTACTCACACACATACCTCTACTGAAACACACAGTACGTGTCAAACACGTAAATCCACATAAGCGGAGGTTTTCTCAAAAAACTTTCCCAAACACCAGACACCTCCAAAAAACAGAAGACTGCTACAACTCAGTCTTCTCAGCACCCATGACACATGCCAACACCAGTCTCTCACCCACCAAGCCTGTAAGTCGCAGCACTCAAAAACTAAGTTTTCTTGTCACTGGAGACTCATTAGTGAGAGACACTGATATCCCACTTACCGGGTTAAACAAGAGGAATGTCACAGTCCGCTGCCTGCCCAGTGCCAGGATTCGCCAAATCAAGCATGCACTCAGGTATCTTAGAAACAAGTACTCTTATGTCTCTGTCATAGTTCATGTTGGTTTGCTGGACTATATGAGGAGAAATATGGTCAAGCTCTGAATATGTGTCCCAGGCAAGTATGTGTCTAGCCTTGAGCAGCACACTGCCCTCACCTAGAATGATGCCACAGTATAAACAAAAAATGATTGATTTCAATAACTGGCTTAGGTTTTGGTGTCATTCAAGGGGGGTTCATTTCCTGTCTGCCTGGGAAGCCATGGTTGACAAACCTCGCTGCTTTGGCAGTGAGAGTTTGCAGTTGGCACCCCTAGGCTTTTAGCTGCTTGTAACGGTTCTTGTCTCCCCCATAGTGCCTTTTTTAGGCAAGGTCTTGAAAACAACATTACTGATGTGAAATTAACCATTCAGAACAAAATAAAGATCATGCTGTTAAATTCTAGACGCTTAAACCAAAAACTGCACTCCCTGAAAGCACTTCTATCACTAGAAGATGTAGATATCTGTGCAGTCACAGAAACCTGGTTTATGGCCTCAGAGAGTACCCCGGCCCTGCAAGGTTACAATGCTTTCCACACCTTTAGAATGTAAAATGAACATGTGAAAACCAAAGGAGGTGGTGTTTCAGTCTGTATTAAAGATAAATTCACCTCCTGTCTAGTTAGACTGGGTGACTCCATGGAGTTAGTCCAGGTTATGGTGAGTAAGACTCCCATTCAAGTCCTAGGCAGTTATAGATCCCCCTCCATGTGTCATGACACCCATGAAGCCTACTTAACCAAACTGAAGACAATCCAAATTTTACCGAACACACTGGTTATGGGGGATTTCAATTATCCCACCATCAACTGGGAAACATACTCTAACCCAAACTCACTATCACAAAAGTTCCTTGACTTTGTGAATTCATATGCCCTAGAACAAATTGTCCATACCCTGACAAGAGGGACAAACATTCTAGATGTGCGCCTCACCATCATGTCAAACAGGTGCCCTGCTGCAACAGTTGGACTTATTAGTTAAAGCTGACCACAAGTCAGTCACCTTCGAACTGACACTAACACCAGAACTCACAAAGGGTGAAATCAGACTGAAAAAAACTTCACCAAGGAAAACTATACCCTCCTAGGTGAAGATATAAATGCATTCCAAGCCCCACCCCAAGCTGAAAGAGGTAATTATGCTGAAGCTTACACTTATGCCCTGTACAATCACTTGTATAAGTGTGGAAACTCAGCTGTACCAGATAGAATCAAATCCAAAGCCCCAAGTAAAATCAAGCTGCTGTGGTGGACTTCCAGCATCAACAAACTCTACAATAAATGCAAAAAGTTGCTGTCCAACAAAACAACAGGCAAATAAGACAACTTGTCAAATCCTCCAAGAGCTCCTTTGAAAGAAGGCTAGCAATTACTGCCAAGGATAACCATAAGGCATTTTGGAGCTACGTACGTAACCTAAAGGGTAGGTCCCAAGCATGTGCAGAACTGGTGGTCAATGGTATCACACACACTGACTCCGCAGAGATAGCAAACCTACTAGCGGATAGGTTTGGTGAAAATTTCACTCCCTTATCCCCTCCTAACTTACAACAAACCCTCCCCCAAACCCCACCTTGCATATCTGAAGAACAGGTCCTCAAAGCCCTGTCAAAGGCAAAAGTCTTTATGGGACCAGATGACCTCTCAGGCTGTCTACTAAACAGGCTAAAACATGAACTAGCATCACTGCTAAGTACCCTTTTCAGTCATATCCTAACGACAAGCTTTGTGCCTGCAGAATTGAAAACAGCTGCATTTATTCCCCTCCACAAAGACAGCCTAGCAACAGACCCAGGGAATTAGACACACAGGCCTGACCAGCCCCATCTGTAAGACCATGGAATGTATTATAATGGACCTCATAAATAAATATATAGGTGACCTCCAAACCATGGATCCTACCCAGTTCAGTTTCGTGAAGGGCAGAATTCTGCCTCTTAAATCTGGTGGATTTCTTTGAAAGTGTGACCAGTGCCATGAATGAGAGCAAATCTTTGCACACAGCATACCTCGAATTGGCAAAGGCTTTCAGCACAATCCCACATTCAGGCATTACCAGCAAACTGAATGTTAACCCCTTTGTTGTAAGATAGGTTGCCAACTTGCTCACAAACTGGGCACACAATCAAATGGATGATGCCACATCAACCAGCAGACCTGTTACTAGTGGGGTGCCACAGGGGTCAGTGCTGGGCCCCCTACTAGTTTTGGTGTATACTTCTCAGAATTTCAGGTCAAAACTAAAGAGTTGTGGCTGACCAGGTTTGCAGACAACTGCAATCATTGAATCCCCAAATGATGTCCATATACTCCAGGAGGGTGTCACACAGACCAATGACTGGTGTATTAGTCATGGTCTCAAACTGAATGCAGAGAAATACATCATCATTCCCTTCAGCACAAACAATGTCCTTTCATCGTATCAAATCAACAATATTCTTAGTGCCCATGAAGTGATAAGGGACCTGGTGTCACAGGCTTACCACAACCTTAACTTCCACCATCACTTGTCTATTGTTGTAAGGAAAGCTTTCCATGTAGCTCACCTGATTAGTAAAAGTGTCACCTCAAAAGCATACGAAGTTATAACCCCCTATACTCAGCAGTTATCCAGCCTGTAATTGAGTATATTGCTCCATTCTGTATGTACTGTACTAAGCACCTGCAACAATTAGAGACACCTCAGATGTTTCTAACAAAGAAAAATCAAGGGCCTCCAGCATGTGCCTTACACAGACCCAATAAAGTCCCTGTCTCACTATACTCTGTATTGTCTTTGTAGACTTTTTAGGGAAGACTTATGCCTGGTCTGCAGAACAACCCAAGACCCAAACCTAATGAACTTGCTCCATATCCATAAATCATATTGGTCTAGGACTACCCGTTCCGGGGACTTAAATATGGCCTGCAATTTTTATAGGACATGCAGGAGGGACAGATTAATCTCCTGATGACTGCCGTGTCTTTGCAAAATACCAATTCATGTGAAACAGAGCACCTCTATGACACTGTTCAAGAGGAACCTGGACGAGTTAATGGGACACCTTAAATTCTTACTGAGAATACTGCCCACAACCCTCCTCTACGTGGGTAGTCATCAGTAAATGCAGTCTTGGGTATTGACTAGTACCTCTGTGGTACATTGGATTGAAAAGGCTAGGCTTAAAATGACCTCCGGGTCAATAGCCTAGTAATCTCCTATGATCCTTTCTGCTAGCAATTACTTCAGCTAGAAGGGTTTGTTTCAGGCCCTTGTATGTGGAAACTTTCATCACTTTCCACCCTGACAGAGTCTCTTAGGACTAACCCTTCCACTATGCCTAAAGTGGTTACAGCAGTCTCTTTAAACCAGACCATCCACTTGCCTACCTTCTTTCCTAACCCCCAAAACAAGCGGGAAGGAATCCTCCATACACTGGATGTGCGTAGGCAACTATGTTACTACTTGGACAGAACAAAAAATGTCAGTGACCAGTTTTTTGTGGCCTTTGCCTTGGCTTTGAGGGGTGGCCAGTTTGTCAGTAATCTCCAAATGGATCTCCCACTTTATCTTGTTTTGTTACAACCATTATGAAAACAAGCCACCAGACTCTGTGAGGTCCCACTCCGCTAGGGCTACTGCTACATCTACAGCCTTTCTTAAAGGGGTGGCCACTAAGGGCATTTTGAAAGCTGGTACTTGATCCTGTGTGCATACCTTCACCAAACATTATTACCTTCCAACATTGTCCAAGTGTTGAGTGGGGTTTGTCATTGCTGTCTCGCAGGCCATCCTTTTCTCACCATAAACTTCCCACCCACCATAATTTCAGCTTTGGAATCATCCCATTAATTATGACTACATGACTGCAACAGTGGAACATGAAGGACATTGTACAGTTGTCTACACTTACTGTAAATGTAGATGTTCGCGCGTATTCATTGTTGCAGTATTCTTTTCCTCTCTCCCTCCCTCCCCTTTCCCTCTTGTCCTGTGAGGTTGAGATGGGCATTCTCCTCTCCAGTTCCAGATCATCCTAACTCCATCTGTACATATTACACTATGGCCCATACTCATGAATTTCTCAGCTTAGGCCCTTGACCTTAGGGACCTGTTAGGGGGCAAGAAACTACTGAGGTTATGGTGCTGGCTGACTACCCTTATACCAAGACGTCTTGACATCTGTCAGGGTGTCCACCGGCTTCAGGAGGAGGTGCGAATTCTCTGGCAGTCAGGCGGGCCATGGGCCTCCACAGCAGTAAATTCCATTGGTTATGACTGCAACAGTGACTGTACTCAAACACCTACATTTATGGTAAGTGTACGCAACTGTGCTTTTCTTGTTAGATATTCCAACTGTCATTCAGAAAATGCTGGATAGGATTGAGGAGATTTCTACAGGTCCTGCTGCACCATTGGATCCTGCAGGAGCAATCCGGACATTGGATGTGCACGTTGTTCATCATCTAGTGGGAGTTGTCCTAGAAAGAGAGTACCCTTGGTGAACATGTTCTGACACAACACCAGGTCCCACATAGACCTGTTATGACTCGATTCCACCTGTATCATGTTCTGTCACACCCAATTGTTTCATTGCATACATTGTGCCCTGATTGCCCCTTTCTGGAGCATTTAGGTAGTGGAGGCTCTCCTCTCTCCTTCAGTCTCAATGGATGCAACTTTGAGGATCCAGGAGTACCATTCTCTGAGGCAGTCAAGATAATAATGCCTCCCCTCTTTGTAGCTGCCATCCGGGTTACCCTTTTTTCGAGGTGGTGTTCAGAATCATGAAATCCACTACGGACAGGCATGTAGCTCTTCTACTTTCTTCTCAGTAGTACCTCATTCAGAATCTGGACAAGAAAGGTGTTGAACCTTAAATCATTTGATGTTTGGAGCCTGTCCTGAAGGATGTCATCTGTAGCTTTGAGGCATTCAGACGCTTCTCCCATTGCTCCCACAATGGAACATGCCTCCTTTGTAAGTCACCAATGAACTGCATTAGTATCACAACTAAGCTTCCAAGACCACATTTCCTTTTGAGGTGTTCTATCCAAAATACCATATTTCCTTTTGAGGTGTTCTGTCCAGCACAGGTACCAGATACTGCAGTATCTTTTCCCTTGCTCCCTGATAAGGAGTATCAGGCTTTGAACAGTAGGCAGTAGGGTTCCACCTTGTGACATAGGTCCCATAATTTATCTCTTTCTCTTCTCCCAGTTTCAGTCCACTCTAGTCAGCTTGGCTTTTGGAGTATTGACAAACCACTGTCAATATGTGATCAAGGAAGCTTGGAAGGACCTTAACGGTGCTTCCACAGTAGACTTTTCATAGCTCCATGTAATTTTGATTGTGCTGGCACTGCAGTGACAGCAGCTTCAATTATATGCCTATGCTATATGGCATGGCTTTTGCTGTTTGCTTTTATGCATGAGCTTATTCAGGCCATTCTAGATGTACCCCTTCTAGGTTGACATCCTCTTTGGTCAGATGTCACAAGACCTGGTTGAGGAGCACCAGTAGAGGGAATAAATGTTGGCCTATCTGGAGGGTTTCATTGATGCCCCCAGCAGTTTCTTATAGGCCAGATTAGTTTTTTTACAAAAATGTAGGCTTCCCCCATAGAATGAGGAAGGTCACAAGTGTACAGTTCTGCATGGCCTGGCTATACCATTTTAGCCTCTGAGGGAGAACATTTCTGTTGGCGCAGCAATGGCAGTGGTGAGCACAATGCATGATCTAATGGGGGACAATTTTCTAGGAGTGCTCGGCTTGAAGAGCCATCATGGCTTGGAATGGCTAAAGATATGCTCAATGATAGCCATGTCATAGAATTAGTAGGTCTTTTCTTAAGAGCTTTGATTCTGGATCAGGCATTATCTACAGAGGGGACATTGATTTTCGTGTTGGTTACATGAAAGAGAGGTAAAGAGTTCTGCATCTACTTTTCCTTAATACGAAGAAGTAAGAAACTTTCATGTTGTGTTTGAACCTCAGTGACTTCTGTCAGCACATTTGATGGTGGCATTGCAAGAAGTGTGCTACAGTAGATTATTCCCAAACCCCTTCCCCCCCTTGGTGCTAGTGCCTGGAAAGAACCATTATATCTGACTGTTTGCTGCCCCTCATGTTGTCAGAGGGCAGCATCCCAACTCTGGTTCCTCTGAGGTTGACTATCTGTAAATGGTGGCATCAGTGAGGGAATCCGTCAACCTTGGCAGCACAGTCCAAGACTGAAGTCTTTGGAGTTGATACCCTCAGCACTGACTCATTCATCAGTGCTGATGTACATTGTTTTGCTGCATTTGGTTTTAAGAGATGCACCTGCTTCAGAGATCAGGGTTAGACCATTTGTTTTGGTATTATGACTGAGATGCTCTGTCCTGGTGCTGGATTCACTGGGGTCAGCATTCCAGCCTTGAGAGATGGCCTAAGATGTGGGTATCTGGATCAGGCAGGGTCCTGGCCTTGGAAATATATGCCTGGCCTACAAAGCATCCTCTGATGGACCTGTTGCATCTCTGCAAAACAATTAGCATCAGAATTACCTGATTGAAGGACCTAAACCTTGTCTGCAACATAAATAGGATATATTGGAGGGGCAGGTTTGTGTTTCAGAGACTACCCATTCTCTGGAACAGGCTTCCTAGTCATGTGAAGCAGAGTTCTTCCCTAACCCAATAAAATTATAACTTGGATCGCTATAGTATGTGACGCCCCACCACTGGCCCAGTAATCAAGGAGTCTCAGTCTTCACCACTGGCAACAGTGGGGGGCATACACACTGGGAGGATAAGTACACAGTAAAGTGCAATATTCCTTAAGAGCACACTGAGAGCACAGTCAGTCTGGGGTTGGTTTCTACCTCTTTCTCCAGATCTCCAGTAAGGCTCCCCACTGGCACAGCTATAGAGTTGAGATCTCAGCTGATTGGCCAAGCCAAGACTTTCCAGCACCCTCTCTGTCCAACCAGTGCTTGGTATCCCTGCCCAAGTAGCTGACACACACACACCTTTTGAGATTTGATTTATACACACACACACACACACACACACACACACACACACACACACACACACACATGGGAAAGGCTAGCACAGGTTTAGTAGCTATGCCCCCTTTTGCCCAGACTATAAGGTAGTTATTACTGCCACCAGCCAACTCTTTATCAGCTACTTTAAGCCCCTTAACAAAGGGTGTTCAGTCTTACTGTGTAATGTTGCTATTAATCCAAATGGTAGTTTGACCAAGAACAAGGCTATTGGGAGTGGCTCTCAGTGTCACCAAATACGCAAGTACTCCCTGAACTTTAATGTCTCACAAACATCAGCCACAATGAAAGGTTTAAATATATTTAATAATAAAAGAACAAGAAAATACTCTGTACATAATCACAGTTGCATCAGAGTTCAAGATCACAAGAAATACTTAAAACAACATTGCAGGACAGTCTCAATAAAGAAAACATCTAAGCTAAACTTCACTATATTGTCTGAATCTAAGAAAATTACTGTATCCTAGTTAACTTACTTAACAGAACAACAAGCAGGCATTTGTGGTGAGTGGATTTAAAATACAGACTGCACTACCTCTCTCGGACAGTTCTTAAATTAATATCTCAAATATTGCTGCTGGGATACTTGCAGAATGCACTGAAAGCAACCCAATAAAGCCATGGATGAAGGCAACCAGTATATGTAACGTTTTATTAAAGAAAAATTCTCACTAAAACACTCCATCTCCATTAACACTGTTTGCAAATCCGTTTTCGTTTCATCACACTTCATCAGATGTGGGTTAGAGTGAAAGACAGCCCTAATCAAACCTTACACTGATAGTTTTTCAGCCCTTCTCCCTGTGAGGGAGGGATCCATAAGTTCCTGGTTAATCCTGTCCTGACTGCTGTCTTTTCCATTCTCCCAGAGAGCAGTCAGGACAGGATTAACCAGGAACATATGGATCCCTCTCCCACAGGGAGAAGGGCTGAAAAACTATCAGTGTAAGGTTTGATTGTATATAAAAGGGCTGTCTTTTACTTATCTGATGAAGTATGATGAAACGAAAATGGATTTTCAAACAGCGTTAATGGAGATGGAGTGTTTTTAGTGTGAATCTTTCTTTAATAAAACGTTACATATACTGGTTGCCTTTGTCTGTGGCTTTATTGGGTCGCTTTCAGTGCACCTTTCGTGGTTTTATTGGATTTGTTTTGTGTACTTTTGCCTGCACTTGGATTATACTTGTAGAATGACATCACTTCTTGTTATCTGACTACCCCAGGTGAAAATTCCCACTGCAGCTTGGTAGCATTTGGCATCTCTCTGTGAAAATACATAAACAAGGACTTTTCTTAGATCTAAGGCAAATGGTGGAAGTTGTAAAATAATTTACATTCCTCCACATTTTAATTTACATTCCTCCACATTTAAAGACAATACAATACAAAATATTTCTAGTTCTAGACATTGTCTCCCGTTGCACTGAAACCATCTTTTATGGCGTAGTTATAAAATATAATTTCAGCTATTTTTCTGAAGTTTTGCAAGTTAACCTGTGTGCCAGTTCCCACTGTTAAAATATATACATTTACAATAGTTTTACGTTTTTGTTCTTTTCCAATAGAGTACACTCTGGATACATCTTTAAACAGAGTACTCTACAACATATCTCTTCAGCAGACATGCCTGTACAAACCATCTTATATGACGCACAGTTCTAATACATTTTTAACACAAGCATATGAATCATGTTGACATTCACAAATGAGACACAGTCATTTACAAAATTCCAGACAGCTAGGCCGACAATATTTCCTGTTGTGTCATGGTGAATCAGAAGTTTATGCCTGGTCAGGCAGCTGTCTCTAATAGACAGAGGCAGCTTGTAAGTGCTTGGCCACCCATGACTAAGCATACATGTACACCTTAAAATATCCCTAGGGTGTAAAAGCTTGAATACATGTGGGAATTATAGCTGGACTTCATATGTCCCCTGAAATCAATAGCCTAGTAATCACCTGTGAACTTGTGAAGGTCAGGGTTGGTATCAGTACTGTCAGTTGAGGTGTTAGCCCCGCCACCTTTGTCCTCAGCCATAGGGATTTAAGCCTGTTTAACAGCATAGTAGCAGTGGTACTAGATGCAGCAATTTTGCACACACTAATGCATTTGTCTCTCTGGAATATGTATTAACCACAGCCTCTACTCTGGGGAGGTCATCTGCTTGGAAATGCACTGATCCATCCTCTTCCCCTTCAGGACAGGAGGACCAATGGGCCTATGGGGAAATGCATCCAGTGGGTCTAGACTGACTTCCTGTTCATCCTTGGTCCAGTCATCCCTAAAACTAGGAAGGAAACATTAATGTAAGTTGAGGGACTTGACACCCCTCAGGAGTCTCCTTTGTCAGACCACAATGATGATGAGGGCTCAGCTTCTCTTCCTCACAATTGACTTCCCTGTTTGTGGGGGAATCCTGGAGATGAAGGGGGTAAAAGGTTGGGTGTTCTATAGACTTCCATAGTGTTTTTACCACATCCTTCAGATTGTCTTTCAGTCTTCCAAGGCATCCACTTTTGCCCCCCCCTCCCCATCACTTAAACAGTGTTACTGGTGGTACAGACATTGGGAAAACCTTGATGGTTGGGGTGCCTGTTCCAAGAATACTATGACTCTTTTTTTACCTCTTGGCAACTGGAAGTGCTGGATGAAGGCTCCCAAGTGACCTCATTGTTGTGGTGATGGCCCTTGTAAAGGCCCATACTTCACAGAGCCCTGCACTCCATCCCAAAGAAAAAGATTATAGAGTGATGAATTGGTTCAGGAAGTGCATTTATGCCCTCCTCTTTTTTACTCTTGTGGGTGCAGTCTGCATTTCTAGCATGCTTCAGTTCCAGTGAGAACTTGCTGATGAGATGAGCCAGGCACTAGAGATCTATTATCAGAAGGAGATACAAAATGCAGGTCACAACCTCAGCTGGCAAGTATGCCATCTATAACTAGTCTCACCATTTGTCGTCCTCATATTTTAGTGTATGGTGCAGAAGCTATTCATCAACACTCCTGGCTGCATCTTACAGTTTTTTTTCAAAGGACAGAAAGACAACCTTTTTAAATGCCTCTTAGGACAGGACAGCACTTTTTGATGCATCAGTCAAGACTTACCTAGAGAATGTGGAGAAAAATGACAAAACTCTTTCAGACTTCCCAGCACCCATTCCTGTAGAATGTAGTGGACACCTTGTCCGTTTTGGTTCAGGCATGACCAGCAACAGCAGCAGTAAGATAACAGAGGATCTGGAAAGAACCATTGGTGCTGTGTCAACTTCCAGAATGCTTGTTAGCAATTACAAGTGGCAGTAGCAGAAGAGATGCTGCTACCCACCCATTGATGAGCAACAAGCCAGTCCCTGAAACCTTGCCTAACTTTTCCCAGTCTGGAGGCAGTTGGGAGTCATTTGGTGCTTCACCTGCCTGGAATGGCCATCATGTGGGTTAAATGAGTAAGGAAAATAATGTCCAGAGACTATACAATACCCTCCTAACTATGCCGTAGCTGCACACACTCCCCTATTGCAAGATGCCCTGCTATCACAAGCCTTTTTATCTTATAAAAACAAAACACCTAATAGCATCCCACCCCCCACCCCATCAGAAAGGGTATGGTCTTACTTCAGGCTGTTTTTATTTCCAAATAAAACCAGGTACCTTGGATCCATTCTAGACCTCAGCAGCAAAAAAACAGATGTGATGTCTTCTCCATCTGGCTTCAATTTGTGGGTTATCTGATCTGACTTAGATCCAATACCAGCCAAGTCCTCTAAACTTCAACTCTCCAGGCTTCACCCACTGTACCCACAATCTCACGCTCCCCAGCAAACACCTCAGATCAAGTTTGCTGTCATTCCTATCAGCAGCTCAACCTGTGACTCCATAAAAAATTTATCCTTTTGGTGCTTTTTGTGTAGGCTGTTTGTAGTGCTTTTTCTGCTATTCTTTAGCTATAGTGATTTATAACTTACCTATAGGATAGGTTATGTAGATTAACCAGGTTTAGGCTTAGAATTGGTATCCTCTTAGTGTGTGTGTGTATAGTTAGCTTTTCCTGCCTCTCTTGAGATTTTGCAGTGCGATTCTCTGTTTTCCAAGTAGGGTAGTTTTTTTTTCTCTAGTGTATGTAGGATAATGTTTTTCTTTGTAGCTTGATGTTGGTTTCAGGGTTCTTCCTTATCCAAAAAATAAATTGCTTGTGTGCACAAGCAGTCCTCACAAGATGCGCATAAGTACATCTGTTTGGGGGCTGCTTACCTTGACTCCCCCCTTTCGATTTGTGAGGAGTTCAAGTCTGTGGCAGTTAATGAGAAAAGGGCTGTTGGTCCTTAAGGGTCTCCTTGCTGCTTTTGGTAGTTTGTCAGCACAGAAGAACATTTCTGACAAATCTCACTGCCCTTCCAAGGACTCCAAGACCTATAGAGGAGATCTTAAAGTCCTCATCTGTCTCCATGCCTGGACCCTGTCTTGGCTCACCAGACCTGAAGGTCACAAGACCTTCAGGTGCCCCAGTGACATTGGCATCAGCTCTGACCATAAGCAAGGCTCTGTCTGCAATCCTCAGTGTACCAAGCCCTTTATTGGTCAAAGGGGTTGTGTCATGTCTGGTAGCATCCCCTTCTCCCCATCCACTCCATTGGAGATGTCACCAGTCTTCTCCTTCTCCACCCTGGTTAGGAGTCTCTGAATCAGATCTGGCAGGGAGATAGTTTTTCCAAGCGATCCTCCAAGACCCTGTCAGTGATATCCACATGGTCATTGAACAGGGTAGGCAGTTTGAAAGCATCAGACTTGGAGCAGCTGATGAGGTCCGTTTTGCAGATTCTGATGCGTTTAGGTCTTATCCCTTCAGGTGTGGACCCTCTTCCCAGAACCTCCCTCAGCCCCTGTGGATCCGAGGTCCTCTATCCCAGCTGTCTTCCCACCCTCGTTCAGATCTGACAGCTTGGCCATCTTCAACTCAAACTCCTACCTTGGTGTCATCTGCTCTGGCTGTGTCTGAGCTGTGGTGTCAAGGCTGGTGTTTCTGGGTCTGGTTCAATGATACCATCTTCAGGTTCGTCCTTGTTTGGAGCTTCAGCTTTCAACAGCTCAGCTCTGGTCTCGAGGTGTAGCTCCCAAGAATTTGGGCACATCTTGGGTAGCTTCGGATACTGAAACTTTCGGCTCTGGGATGTCAGCTTCTGCTTTAGATGTCATGGAGAGGATGATATCCTTCCGTATCACTATTACAGTATCCCTAACAAAAGGGATCTCCTGCTAAGAATAGCTCATCTTCCAGCCAGTATACCAAAGCATTTAGTACCCGCAGGCACCATACATCACTCATATACTCCCAGCGCAAGGTGTAGGCCATATAGGTGGCATACAGAAGCACACACTTCTTAACTTCTTTGTCGCCAGTCCGAACACCATCATTGAAAGTTAGTCTGAATGCCTTTACTCTGTGCTGGTTACAGAGTCATTTTTCAAACAAGTGCCCCCTTAGGGATCTTTCCTTACCTTTCACTTTTATTTTCTGTGGTGTTGGTTTCATGTTATCCAGAAAGGGAAAATGTCAGCATGGGAGGCAGATTTCCATAAAAGTAGTCACGACCAGTCTCTCCTCTAGCTAGGCGTTTCCCAAGACCATATGCAGTGTTCTCTCCAACATGCATTTGTCCCCAATACCCTATTTAGTCTCATCTCCTCCTTGTCTATTTACCTTGAAAACCAGCTTCTTAAGCTCTTTGCTCAGGGTGCAGTGGCAAAGTCGTCTTGTCCCGAGGGTTAGCCTTCAGCTAAGAAAAAGGCGAAAAACTCAGCTCGATATAGCTGTTGTCCAGCCTCCTCCAGATGTCTCTCTCAAGGATAGTGAAATCCCGGAGTACAGTCCAGTTGTTACCTGAGATTCCTCTGCTGCGACCCCGTTGGAAACCGGCATGGATCCAACTTCACACACATCGTTGGAGGCTTTCCAAATGTCTGCTGACATTGAGGAGGAACCTTGGCTGATTATATCCAAGTAACCAGGAGGGAATTCCACAGATCTTGGTGAGTGAGGAGAGCCCTACTGCGCTTATTGAGTGTCAACAAAGGTCTGATCCTCCCAGTGTTTTTCATGTGAATGCCATGCAGAAAAAGAAATGGAAAACCAAACATGTTTGCCCTGCAGTCAAGGATCCCCAGTAAGAATTGCAGGGTTTTACTCGGGGGTTGTTTAACACTTTAATGCCTCCTCAAGGGGTCTCTGTGTCTGCCACGTCCCTGATCTTCCACTCATCTTGAGAGACCTAGGGAGCAGGATTCCTCTGAGGATCAGGATTCAGGGGAAGAGTCATTAGCCTACTCTTCTCAGATCATTTCCGCCTTGGACTATGACTCGGAGGAAGAGGATTCTGTTAGTCCAGATTCTCCCTTAGAAGAATTCTGCTTTGGGGACACATTTCTCCATGATGGAATTCTTTAAGAGGGTTGTTCTCAGGTTTCTGATGTCCAGAGGATGTATTGAGTTCCTCCAGATGGAGCAGCCTCAGATTTCTAATGTTCCTCCTGTTCTGGCTGCTGCCCTGGATACCTTTTCAGCAGCCTCTAGTCCCTGATTCTCAGTCTCCATCTCTTAAGAAATCTGACAGATTTTACAAGGTGCCTGGTTGTAAATTTCTGTATAAATGCTCTTCTGCTGATCATTCTGTGGTGTCTGTCTCCACTGACAAACCTTCCAAATGATTGCCATCTACCAAACTGCTTCCTTGAGGTAAGGATAGTGGGGCCATGTAGAGGTTGGGCAAAAGGTCTATACTGCTGCCACCCTGTCTTTTAGGGCTATTAAATAGGATCATAGGAAGTTACTAGGCTGTTGGCCCTGAGGCTGTTATAAGACTAGCCAAGAGTTTAGCCCATTTTCAGACGAGTAAGCAGCCAAAGCCCCTGTCCAGCAGGGACAGAGGTGGAATCCCAGGGGTGTATTTTCTGTTTCCCATCAAGTTATCCAGGTTGTGCTTGAAAAAGGATAGTGAGATACTCTGCTTGACATGGAAAGAGCGTCTGTTCCATAGATGGAGTGTCTGGGACAAACATCTCTCCTGCCAACAAGTCCTATTGATGTCACAGACCAGGTTGAGGTTGCACGTGCAGGTTACCTGAGTGGAGCTTGACTTGCGGATATGCGGTAGTCCTATAAAGGTGGGGTCTGAGATAGCTTTGTATGCCAGACAGAGGTCACCTCTGAGGAGTCTGTATGAAACTAAGTAGAGCGACAGGGTTTTTAACCTATATGTGTAGGGTAAATGTTTGAGGCCATGGATTCTTCTCGTGAGGAACCTCTGTGGTCTCTCCAGCTGCTGCATGTGCTTTGCGAGGTACATGTCAAAGGGGGTGTTGTACTCCGTAATTGGCCTTATAAGGAAGAATACAGAGATGTTATGACCTCCTTGTCCCTGGATGAGGTACCCTTACTTATGAGGTGGGCCATGTAGAAATCTTTCTGTACAACAGAAGCAACATGGTGGTCAAAAATCAGGTTGCTATCAACCTGGGTGCCCAAATCCCTCACAACTGATTGCATGCTTGGGGCATTGTTATTAATGTAATAATGTCTGGGGACCTCACTCTTCCCCAAAGGGGATGATGATGCATTTTTGGCATGCAGCTTGAGGCCATGTTTCTGGCACCAGTCATGTGTTTGTGTGAGAT
This sequence comes from Protopterus annectens, assembly GCF_019279795.1. Lineage (NCBI taxonomy): Eukaryota > Metazoa > Chordata > Ceratodontiformes > Protopteridae > Protopterus > Protopterus annectens. Next base: position 1,218,012,848 of record NC_056744.1, read on the forward strand.
CCTCTTGGAGGACGTCCACATCAGTTGGGGCCTTGATGACTTAGCCCAGCTTGCGGTCATCTGCAAACTTGGTCAGCCATAGCCCACTGCTTTTGGCCTGCACCTCAGAAGTTTATCTCTAATAATAGAGGCCCCAAGACTGGTCCCTGGGGTACGCCTCTCGTTACGGGTCTACTGCTTGAGGTGGCTTTTTGATTAGGTGGGTTCTATCAGTGAGCCAGGTTGCTACCCATCTGATATATGGATTTATTCCTAATTGAGAGAGTTTATCTATTATGCCTGAGTGGGGAAGTGTCGAAGGCTTTGGCCAGCTGAAGGTAGGCGGTGTGCACAGTCTTCTCCTCATCCATGGCTTTGGTGACTGTCTCATAAAAGTCGATTAGATTTAACAAACGTGACCTCCATTTGACAAAGCCAAACTGTGTGAGGTTGAGTGTTTGGAGGTTGCCAATGCCCCTGTTAATGAGGTCAGTGATAATCCATTCCATGGCCTTGCAGATCAGGCGAGTTAGACTGATGGGGCTATAATTTCCCGGATCGGTGGACGCTCCACCTTTGTGTAAAGGGATGATGGTGGCTGTCCTCCACTTGGCTGGGACAAAGCCAGTACTCAGGCTTTCATTGAATAGGGTGCCTAATGGTGCTGCAAGTTCATGCCGGAGTTCATGTAGGATGCAGCCTGGGATGTTATCGGGTCCCATGGAGACTGTATTTTTTGCCTTTGAGAGGGCAGTGATGACTTGTTCCCTAGAGATAAGGGGAGGGGGGTCAGGTACTGAGGATGTCCTGATTTACTTATGGGGGGAACAGAGGGGTGAAGTTTTCGCTGAAACTACAGCCAGTAGGTTGGGTATATGTACAGCATTTGTGTATATGGTGTCTGACCACCAGTTCAGATAGATCTGGGTGCTTCCTTTGAGATTGTGGACATATGTGAAGTAGCCCTTATGATTGTCTCTAGAAGATGTGGCCAGTTTGGACTCAAAGTTGGCTTTATCAGATTTCACTAGTACTCTTATTTGCTTGTTCAGGAGAGATTGCTTCCAATTGGGCACATGCTGCTCCTTGGTTCTGGGCAACAATTTTTTCATTTTGTTATATAGTTTATTTATTGCCGATGTCACCAGACAGGTTTACTCTTCCTTGCGGAGGATGATTTTGTCTTGTCAAGTATTCCTGATTCAAAGCATCTATATATGTGCTCGTATAGTACTTTGGTGTAGATTTAGGCACTGGTGCCAGTTCCATCGGGGGGGGGTCTGTGAAGCTGTTTGTAACATCCCCCCAGGAGGTTGTAATCAGCTTTGGAGAAGTTTTTTTTTTTACCCTAGCTGGGGGGGGGTCAAGAAAGATGCTGACTTCGAAAGTGAACGCTTTATGGTCAGATCTTACCAGGGAGCATGATACTGTAGGGGTGCTGCAGTGGTTACTCATGTTGGTTAATACCAAGTTCAAGATATTATCACCCCTTGTGGGGTTGTCGACTAGTTGTTCCAAGGCATTTGCCTTGATAAAATCGAGGACTCTCTGGGCATTTGCATTCTGACATGAGTAGTTTTTCCAATCTATGGTTGAGTAGTTAGTCACCCAGGATCAGGGTAAAGGGTTGAATCTTGATAGATTCGAAGAGGTCCAGATAGGTGGAGTGGTGGGCATCTTGAGTCAAATTTGAGGGCCTGTAGCTAGCTATGATTTGAATAGGGGTCTTGTCAATGGCTAACTGCACCTGGTGCGTCTCCTGTGTGTCATACTGTTTAACCAGCCTGGAGGTGTGTGTGTGTGTGTGTGTGTGTGTGTGTGTGTGTGTGTGTGTGTGTGTGTGTGTGTGTGTGTCTTTAATGGATTCACTTCAATTGACCGAAAACTCATTTGACAGAATTTCATTTCACCGAGACCAAATCGCTGAAAGCTCAAATGACTGAAAACTCATTTGACCGAAAATAGTGGCAGTGTGTATGCTCTTTTCCCCACTGTAGTGTGAACCTGGAGTTAGTATATATAGTTAGAGGGGGAACCCCCACATTGGGGGGGGGTCTGGGGGCATAGCCTCCCACCTAATTTGGCTAAAAACTACTTACCCTCTTAACATAAACTGGACAATATAAAACCAAGTCTGCCCCCCCCCCCCCACACCATCCCTATCTATATATACTAACTCCATGGTCGCACTACTGTGGGGAAAAGGGCATATATAGTGCCACTACTATTTTTGGTCAAATTGGATTCGGTCAAATGAGTTTTCAGTCATTTGAGCTTTCAGCGATTTGGTCTCAGTGAATTGAAATTCGGTCAAATTAATTTTTGGTCAAGTGAAGTGAATCCGTTTTTAAATGTCCTGTGTTAATTTAGTTACTTGTTTCAAGTGACTATGTAATAGTGGAGCTTTTCTTCTCAGGTCTCCACTGAAAAAGGGCTCTGTCCCAGCTGGACCAACCCGATCAACAAATGTCATATAAATATATATTGAAACTCCACTTCCTTTGGCTTTGCTGCCCACAGTTTTGGGGTCTGAAAGTATGATAGGATGAGTAATCAGGTAAGGCTGGGGTGCTCTCCTCAGCTTTGAACCAGGTTTCTGTGACTACACAAATGTCAGCATCTTCCAGGGTTAAGAATGCTTGCAATGAGTGCAGTTTCAGGTGTAGACTCCTAGTGTTTAGTAACATGACCTTTAATTTGCATTTTGTTGAAATTTTTATGTTGGTTTTATCGACTTCAAGACTTTTCCTAAAAAAGGCACTGTAAGGGAGGCAAGAGCCTTTGCCAGAAACCTGAACCCCAAGTAAGACAGATGCAGGCCATCTCTAGCAAAGCATTGTGGTCTGTCAGTCATATCTTCCCAGGCTGTCAGGTACTGGATCCCCCTGGAATGACACCAGGAAACTAAGCCAGTTGTTAAGACTTGAGTGCATATGTGATATGGTGGATTCTGCAACCTGACAGACAACTAACCGTGACTTTCTCCTTATCCAGCCCGTTGAGAGGCACATGTGTGTCTCAGAATGGAGTCTCCTATGACTAATATGTTGGGTTTATGGTTAGGCCTTTGTGATTGCAAGACGTGTGTGGTATGTGATATGGAGGGTTTTGGAGTTTGTGTGTGTTTTTGCCTCTGGGGTCTCCATTGTTTAGGTTTTTTTTTTTGAGAACCTCCACATATGTGGGTGGGTGTTGTATAGTTGTGGGTGGTGTTTGAGGTGTAGTGATTTTGTTCATAACCTTCTCAGTGCCAGATATACTGGCTTGTGATGGAGAGAACACAGACTCCAGGCTCTTAATGTAATTGCCATCTGTCACAAATTGTGTTCCTAGGTGGTAATAGTAGATTGTCTGTGTAGGAGGCAGATATTCTATGTGTTTTACTGTTGCAGTCATCACATTTGGGTTATCCCTGTCAGGGTAGCCCTCGGCCAGCCCGAATAACAGAGACTTAGTATTTCTGCGTTGGTTGCTGTCGCTTGAGGACTGATGTCAGGTTGTCAGTAGTATAGGCAGACAATGCCATTACATCAGTCTGTCTTGTCATGGAGACTGAAGCAGAAGCAGTTCGCACGAGTGCCGGTCGGCCTCTACCTGAGTTTTCATCTACTGAATTGAAGTTAGTCTTCTAAAGCTAAGTACCCTGTTGGGGATCCTTTTTTCTTGCACTAACCGATGTCAGAAAAAGTTAATTGTCTCGCCTGTGGAAAGCAAATGCCACACCAAGACTTCCACTCTTACTGCGTCATTTGTTTAGGCCCAGCCCATGACGTCCCTCATTGTTGCTTATGTGCTTTGTTCAATTAACTATCCGTCGTCAGGCCCTTATTGTAGCCAGATATTTTTCACTTACAGTCTTCGAATTGTGATATGGCTTCGGTAAGCCATCCGACAGCAGATCTTCTGAAAAAACGTAAAGAGAAAGACAGAGACAGACTGCACAGGTGCATACCTACCGATGTTTCCATTAAGCTAGTCATCGGTTCTCTGGTACTCAGGTGCTTTCACAGCCCCTGATGCCCACTTCTGTTGATTCGCAGGCCGCTACCGAGACCCTTTTGGAGTCCAGTATGCCGCAAAACTCTTCTACGACTAAGTATCCTATGGTCATCTCTACCTTGGATGGGTCCGGAGCCACTGAGCAGGCACCAGCTTCCGAGGAAGTCCTTCGCACTACCAAATCTTGACACAAACCGTCCTCTTTCGCAACTACCGTTCTTTCTCAAACTACTGAGTTTTAGGCCCAGGGTACGAACCACACCCAAAAAACTGACTGCCACTGTCAGGAGCATGCTACCTTGCCTCAGTCTCAAATGCTTAAAATGGCAGAAGACTTTATAATGCTGATCAGGGGAAGCCATGGTACCCCCTCCAAAAGCAAAAGGAAAAGAGATCTGTCCCCTGTAGTTTTGTTTGCACAAGAGTCAGGTGAATCTGATGCATCTGAATATGAAGTCATGCAACCCCTTTTCCACTTATGAGGATTCTGATGCAGAGGATTCAATTCCTTCAGCCTCGTCCCCAGAGGATTTTTCCTTTGGGGACACCCTGCATACTTTAAGGGAGCATTTCCAATGGGAGAGTCAGGACTACTCTGTCTAAAAAGAGACTCGGGGGAATTCCTAGATCTTCCACAACACAGACCCTTGTCCACCCCCCCCCCCCCCAGTCCTGGATGTTGTGGAGGATGTTTTCCTCGAATGCAGCTTGACTCCTGATGCCCTTCCTCCTGCTCCCAGAAAACCAGACAGGTACTATAGAGTCCCTGACTCTCACAAATATCTCTTTAAAATCCTACAGCTGACCCTGATGTCATTTTTCAAGGGCCAAAAGGGAGTAAAGCAACCTCAGCTAAGAATCCCACCCCCTCAGACAGGTATTCCTGAGCATTGGACAGATGGGGTAAAAAAGTATACACCTCAGCAACTCGTGCTATCAGGGCACTAAATTATCAGTTCCATATACTGAAATTCAGCAACAAACCTTGGAACTCCTTAAACAAAAAATATCTTCCTTTCCTGCTTGGGCAGAATCTAAAGATTTACACGAGTTAATGCATTCTTCAAGTCAAGTAAATAAACACACCTTGCACTGTGGTTTTCATGCCCCAGAAACTTCCTGCAGGGCAGCAGTCACTGGATCTGTCACTAGAAGGCATGCATGGCTTAAGCAACAGCCCCTGCCAGACCATGTCAAATCTAAATTGTTGGATGCCCCCTTGCACAAAGACAACTTATTTGGCACTAAGGCAGAAGTGGTCTTAAAAAAGATGGACGAAAAAGCAAAGTCTATGCAAACAGTTAAGGATTTCTTGCAGGCCCAGCGCCCTAGGTTCAGCAGGCTCTGTCCCTCCAAACACTGGTCCTTTCCTGCTCCCAGTAAACCTGCCCAGCCTAGGCCCCGTGGAAGCAAACCCCCCAAGACAGCACCCCCAAGGAATGCAGAGATCTAAGCAGTGGACTACCTACACTTCAAAACCAGGGAGTTCAAAGCCACCCCCTTATGGTAAGAACTCACAATGACTCGCCTCCTCCAACCCCTCCCTCTGCCCACTATCACTTACCCCTAGGAGGAAAACTCTTCTTTCACTCAAGCACCTGGGCCACCATTACCAAGGACCACTGGGTTCTGAACATTGTGTCTCAGGGATACAAATTTTCCTTCCACACACTTCCAACCCCAAAAGGGTTCCCAGATCTACCACCAAATCAGTGGGCAGAGGCTCAAAAGTAAATCCTTTACCTGCTCTCTATGGGGGCAGTAGAGCATGTTCCGGCAGAACAGATAGGACAAGGTTTGTACTCCAGACTTTTTCTGGTGCCCAGAAAAGAGGGCACCTGGCTCCCCATCCTCGATCTATCCATTCTAAACACCTTCCTGGTGATCCCAAAATTCAAACTGCTCACCCTCCATTAGCTGCTACCCATGCTCTCCAAGAACGCTTGGCTAGCCACCCTGGATCTAAAAGAGGCTTACCTCCACATTCTTATCCGGGAATCATGCAGGAAATATCTCCGTTTCAGGGCAGGATCTCAACACTTTCCGTTCTGTGCGCTTCCCTTTGGCTTATCTACTGCTCCCAGAGTTTTCACAAAATGTCTTGCTCTGGCCATTGCCTTTTGCAGATAAAGAAATATTCAGATTTACCCATACCTAGACGACTGCCTTATTCAGGCAGACAGCCAGGAAAAGCTGCTCAAGCACTTCGCCTTTGTAAAGTCCCTACTAACCACCCAGAAATCTAGACAGGTACTATAGAGTCCCTGACTCTCACAATTTTTTTTAAAAATCCTACTGCTGACCATGAGGTAATTTCTCAAGGGCCTAAAGAGATTAAATCAACCTCAGCTAAGAATCCCACCCCCTCAGATAGGGATTCCCGAGCAGTAGACAGATGGGGTAAAAAAAGTGCACACCTCAGCTACTCTTGCTATCAGGGCACTGAACTGTCAGTTCCATATGCTAAAATTTCAGCAGCATACCCTGGAATTCCTCAAACAAAAAAATGTCTTCCTTTCCTGCTTGTGCAGAATCTAAAGAGTTACAAGAGTTAATGCATTCTGCAAGTCAAGTAACTAAACACACCTTGCACTGTGGTTTTGACACCCTAGACCCTTCTTGCAGTGCAGCAGTCACCGGATCTGTCATTAGAAGGCTTGCATGGCTTAAGGAACAGCCCTTGGCAGACCATGTCAGATCTAAATTGTTGGATGCCCCCTTGCACAAAGACAACTTATTTCGCACCAAGGCAGAAGAGGTCTTAAAAAGATGGAAGAAAAAGCAAAACCTATGCAGACAGTTAAGGATTTCTTACAGGTCCAGCCACCCAGGTTCAGCAGGCATTGTCCCACCAAGCACTGGTCCTTACCTGCTCCCACTAAGCCAGTCCAGCCCAGACCCCGGGGAACCAGACCTCCCCTCGGACAGCAACCACAGGGAATGCAGAGATCTAAGCAGTGGACTACCTCCACTTCAAAACCAGGGAGTTCTAAGCCACCCCCTTATGGTAAGAACTCACAATGACTCACCTCCCCAACCCCTCCCTGTGCCCACCTTCACTTACCCCTAGGAGGAAAACTCTCCTTTCACGCAAGCACCTGGGCCACCATTACCAGTGACCACTGGGTTCTCAACATAGTGTCCCAGGGATACAAATTTTCTTTCCACACCCTTCCAACCCCAAAAGGGTTCCCAGATCTACCTCCAAATCAGTGTGCAGAAGCTCAAAAGCAAATCCTTTCCCTATTCTCTGAGGACAGTAGATCACGTTCCTGCAGAACAGATAGGCCAATGTTTCTACGCCAGACTGTTGCACAGAAAAGAGGGCACCTGGTGCCCCATCCTCGATCTATCCATTCTAAACACCTTCCTGGTGATCCCAAAACTCAAAATGCTCACCCTCCAGCAGCTGCTACCCATGCTCTCCAAGGATGCTTGGCTAGCCACCCTGGATCTAAAAGAGGCCTACCTCCACATTCCTATCGGGAAATCATGCAGGAAATATATTAATTTCAGGGCAGGATCTCAGCACTTTCAGTTCTCTGCGCTTCCCTTTGGCTTATATACTGCTTCCATAGTTTTCACAAAATGTCTGGCTCCGGCCATTGCCTTTTGCAGACAAAGGAATATCCAGATTTACCCATACTTAGACGACTGCCTAATTCAGGCAGACACCCAGGAAAAGCTGCTCAAGCACCTGGCCTTTGTAAGGTCCCTACTAACCTCCCTAGGGTACACAATCAACGAAAAGAAATCCAAAGAGGTGCCCACCCAAAGGATTAGATTCCTGGGAGCAAGCCTGGACATAGCATCCCAGATGACATTCCTTACACCAGAAAAGCAACTTCTCTCAACTAGCCACCAGAGACCCAACTTATCAGCAAGAAAGATCCTGTAAGCTCTGGGTTTCATGGCATCTTGCATACTACTCATTCCATATGCCAGACTGCATATGAGGAAGCTTCAGTGGTACCTAAAAAGCCTTTGGTGTCAACATACTCAAGACCTGGAGATTTTCATACCTATAAATCCTTGCCTCAGAAAAGATTTTCTTTGGTGGGCAACAGCGAACTCCCACAAGAGGGGGACTGCCTTTCTCACCACCCCCCACTGCCCAGACCCTCACCACAGACACATCAGTCTATGCCTGGGGTGCATACCTGGACGGCAGGTGCATACAGGGCCAATGGAGCCCACAACAAATCCCTCTGCACATCACCCAAAAAGAGATGGCTGTCCAGCATGCCTTGATAGCTTTCAAGCCCTATCTCTCCCCAGGGGTCTCCTGATCAAAACAGGCACCACTGTGATATGAGTATATCAACAAGCAGGGAGGGACTCATCCCTACCCACTATGTATGCTGGCCATGACCCTTTGGCACACAGCCTCTGCCATGCAGCACCACCTGTTCGCACAATTCCTACCAGGTTCTCTCAGTACTCTGGCAGACCAATTAAGCAGAAATCTTCTGGACCCACAGGAGTGGCAGCTCAACAGAAGAACCTTCACCCTAATAACTCAGAAATGGGGGACCACGAAGGTTGACCTCTTTGCCTCCCACACCACCCGCACCAACCATCAGCTCAGCAAATTCTTCACCAGGAAACATCACTGCATGGCTTGGAAAGTGGATGCCCTGTCCTTCCCCTGGGTCAATCTATTGGTCTTTGCCTTTCCTCTACTACCTCAAATCCCCAGGGTATTGCTCAAAATAAAGGAGGAAAAACCAAGGACAATTCTTATAGCTCCAGACTGGCCTCACCAGCACTGGTACCCTTTGCTCCGCAGCCTGTCCCCACTGCCACCACAGTATCTTCCCCAGATTCTAAACCTCCTGACCGAGAGGGAAGGGGAATTCATGCATCCCCAATTGCAGACACTCAGTTTGGCAGCTTGGCTTATTCCCTAACCCCCGATCAATCTGCCAACCTCAGCAAACAGGTTCTAGATGTTATACGCGAGGCAAGACCCCTAGCACTAGAAAGTCTTATGCTGACAAATGGAAAAGGTTCTGCACCTGGATTCAGGCTAAGGGAGCCAATACGGCACTGCCCTCCCTCCCTCCCATCCTGGATTACTTAGCTGACCTGCTACACAGTGGCCTCTCTCTTGCCTCTATAAAAATTCATGCCTCCGCTATCTGTGCTCATTTCCCCACTGAGCAGCCCCTTTTCTCACACCCTTTGATCAAACAGTTCCTAAGAGGGGCTAGCAACTTGAGGCCACCCAGAAGAGTGCCAACCCCGGCTTGGGACCTTAACTATTTGTTTGAAAAGCTCACCCTGCCCCCCCCCTTCAAGCCAGCTTCTTCTGCAGAGCTAATATTTCTCTCCTGGAAGCTTTCCTCCTGGCCATCACTTCAGCCAGAAGAGTCTCTGGGTTGCAAGCACTCATGGCTGTGGAACCCTTCATAATCTTCCATGCTGACAGTGTATCCCTCAGAACTTAACCCATCCTTCATGCCCAAGATGTGGTGTCCAGTGTGGCTCTCAACCAATCCATTCATTTGCCCAACTTTTTTCCTAATCCCCAGAACAAGGGGGAAAGGATTCTGCACTCTCTAGATGTGCACAGACAGCTTAGATTCTATCTAGACAGGACTGATTCCTTCAGAAAGTCTGATCAATTGCTGGTTAGCTTTGCTACAGGGGCAGAAGCCAAAGCCATCTCCAAACAAACCATTTCCAAATGGATAGCACACTGCATCCATTTCTGCTACAAACAACATGGAAAGCCTCCCACCAAGGGGTCAGGACTCACTCCACCAGAGCAGCTTCCACCTCTGCAGCTTTCCTTAGAGAAGTTCCAACCATGGACATCCTGGAGATTGCCACCTGGACATCTGTTCACACTTTTACCAAACATTACCACATGCCTCTCTTCAAATCCAGGGCAGGGTTTGCCTCTGCAGTCTTGCAGGGCATCCTAACCAGCCCCTAGTTCCTTGACTGCCTCCACCCATTTCCTCAGCTTGGGGAATCAACCCAAATGTGATGACTGCAACAGTGAAACACGAAGAACATAGTGTACACATACCATAAATATAGATGTTATATTCAGTGTTGCAGTCCTGGTTTCCCTCCCCTTTTTTCTTCTCTTTCCTTACAAGGGACATATTGGTATTTACTTTCTACTGGTGGGGTTCTTCCACCAGAACCTGGCTCCTACTTGGGGGCTCCTGACATGGTAGGGCAAAAAAAACTGATGTAATGGCATCGGCTGCCTTACTTTATTCTACTGACGACCTGACGTCAGTCCTGAAGCAACAGCAACTGACGGAGAAATACTAAGACTCTGGTATTCAGGCCAGCAGAGGGCTACTTTGGCAGGGATAACCCAAATATGATGACTGCGACGGTGAATACACTCGAACATCTACATTTATAGTAAGTGTACCCAACTGTACTTTGAGGCATTGCTCTTTGCTTCATCTTCAGGCTTTACCTGATGACGTTAAGGACAAATTATTGGATGTTCTTTTGGATAATAAAAATCTTTTTTGGTACTGCTGCTGCTGAACTTTTTAAATTTCTTCAGGTTAAGGGCAAAGCCTTGCAGAGGAGTTAAAGCATATATATTTTTTCTCCTTTCTAGAGTACCTCCTGCTAAATCTACACATACCCCTGTTTCTCAGAAACTTCCTTTTTGGGACAAGCTGGGTTCCATTTCTGTCTGCTAAGTTTCCTTGTCCTTTCCAGATTGGTAAAGGATCACAACAGACTTGGATCACAACAGACTTTTGGGTTCTGTCCTTTATCCACCAGGGGCATTTCATGGTTTGTAAATCTCTTCCTCAGACTCCTTGGAAACAGCTTAATCTGAAGTAGGCAGACTTCATTTGTCTGCAACCTGTGGGTATCGGATCCGACCTCGGATCCGAGCCGGCATTTCAAAAGCTTAGGCTCCGAGCTCCTAGCTCCTCCCTCTACCCATAACCCCTTGCCAAGCCCTGACTGACCTCAGATTTCGTTTGCCGCTTTCAAGTTGCGACGGATTCCTTGAGCTAGTGCAGATAAGTTTTCTGACAGGAAAATTTTGAAAAACTTTAACTTTTTTAATTTAATTAGTTAGAAGTGTTTGTGTTAGGCTTTCCTCTCTCTATCTTTTAATTTTTTCTCGGGTTTTGCGTAGTTTGTGTGTGTGTGTGTGTGTGTTTTTAGGCCTGTTAGGGCTTAACATGTCTGAAGCCCATAAGGCAGTATTCTCTAAATGTACCGAGTGTGGCCATAAGCTGTCCCCAGCGGATGGCCACACTCGTGCGTCATCTTGGGGTTGAACACCTGTCATCTGGTTGTACCATTTGTGCAGGGTTCAACCCCGAGCTTTGAGCGGAGGTCTAAGCTGGTTCTGGCGGGACTTCTCCCTCCAGATACCGCTTCGGCTTCTGCCCCTTCTACACAGCAAACAGTTGCTGTGGGCTCTCCTCCACCGGCTGGGACTCAACCTCCCTCTAAGATGCCGGAGGAGAGAGTCTTCTAGGGATAGAAGAAGGAGAGGCACAGGGAGAGGCACCACAAATGGAGAGCTGAAACCTCTAGTTCGGCTCCTCCATCCAAGCGGGCCTCTCCTGTGCCTTCTAGCTTCCCGCCTCCTCGGCTCCACTCCCCTCGGTTCTCTCCTGGGCCCGAGGAGGAGGAGGCTAGCCCTTCAGCGAGGTCCCCAAGGTGGCTCTCTAGATCCGCTTCGGTGGCCTCGACTAGATCGACCTTCTCCATGAGTGAAGCAGACATGGACCGGATGATGAGGAAATTCATCCAGGCCCAAATGCAAATGGGAGTGCTTCTAGCCCCCCCCCCCCATCCGGGAGGGGCTTCGACCCCTTTTTTCGCCCCTTTGGCTCCTTCTCCGACCCACACCATGGGTTCGGAGCTGTCGGCGCTGGGCAGAGTTGGATCCGGGGGTGGGTCGGATCCGATAGGTCGGCGCACCTCGGATCCGTCCCATCCCTTGAGTGCTTGGTGCCGGACCCGACCTCTCGGAGCCGAGGACCGAGCCTCGGATCCGAGGGAGCTGGTGTGTCTTCGGCTCCGTCTAGGTCGGAGCACACCGGTCTCTCGGATCCGACAGTCTCGACTCCGGCTCCGATCCGTGCGTCGGATCCGAGTGGGGGTCGGCTCTCGGGGTTTAGAAGCTGGCTCCCCTCGGCCTTCGACGTAGTGGAAAGGGCACTGTTGAGGACTTCCGGACCCCCGGTCCCTGCCACGGCTCCATCCCGCACTCCCTTGCAGTTGGGCCAGGCTCCCACCAGCCGGTCCCAGGGACAGCCCGCCTCGATGTCCCAAGTAGTTCCCTTGGAACATCCAGCTGCGGAAGAGTACTCCTCAGACAGCCCCCCCGAAGAAGTACCTCGGGCGTAAGTGCAAAAGGAGGCACATGGACTCCCCGAGTCCGTTACGAAGACACAGACTTGGATGAAGGGAAGGCTCCCCAAGGTCACCCCTGAAGGCGTCTCATTTGGAGACATTATGGAAATGTTGAGGATCAGGGGTGGTCTGCCCCAAGGCCTCCTCAGACGAGTCTGTGTTCTTGGAGGCATTCGAGGGCCCATCTACCTCTTGGGTGTCCCCTCCTGCTGATCCTCTGGTGGACCTTATATCCATCAGGCGTGGAAGGATCCGGACACCGTTGAGCCTGTACCAAGCGTCCTGACCGTATCCTTTCCCCTCGGCGGACCGCACTCACTGAAGCAAAGGCCCCCAGTAGATGCCATGATGATGGCTGCAGCCACTAAGAGGAATTGGCCCAGGAGAGTCCCTCTATGCATCCTCCGGGCAAGGAGTCCCTCGATGGATCGCATTGGGAAGCGAGTTTTCAGTTCAGCAACCTTCTCTTTGAGGCGCTGAACTACATGGCACGTCATCAGGATGCAGCGGGATTTGATTAAAGAATACGCTGCATCTCCCCCAGAGTCCATGTCGGGTGAGGACAAGCAGGTATACTCCACCCGAATGGCCACTCTTAGAGCAGTTTCTAACACATCTATGCGGCTGCTTTCTCACGCTACCGAGGGAGCCGCTAGAGCCAGCGGAGCAGGCCTAGTCATGAGGCGGCAGGCCTGGCTCCGCCACTGTGATTTCGCAGAGCCCTTCAAGGCGACTTTCGCGAATGCCCCTGATGGTTCTGCCTTGTTTGGCAAAACTGTTCGCGAAACATTAGTCCAGAGCGAGAAGGACGGGAAGACGCTGTCTGCCGTTGGAGTCTGCTTCTCAGCTCCCCAGAGGTCCTTCTCGAAGAACCAAAAGGGACAGAAGAAGATGTGGTTCCGGAAGTCGCAGCAGTCCCAACCTGCTCCGGATAACCAGTCCTCCCATGGCAGAGGAGGACAGGGAGGTCACCGTCCTAGAGGCAGGGGGGCTCCTAGAAACTTTGGGTCCAGAGAACCTTTCTCTGATAGACCCACACAGCAGCCCTGAAGGGTTGCCCGGCTGTCCGTCTCTGGAGGCAGTCGGGGGGCGTTTTTCGAGGCACCTAACTTCTTGGGAGTCCATCACAACAGACCATTGGGTGCTTTGCGTGATATCCAGAGGTTATACAATTCCCCTGTACAAAGTTCCCAGATCTTGCAGCCGCCCAGATGTTCCACCCGAACAAAGGGAGGCAGCAGCTATCGAAATCGGACAGCTGCTAGAAAAAAGAGCTATCCAGTGCGTCCCCCCAGATCAAACCGGGTCAGGGTTTTACTCCAGGTTCTTTTTAGTGCCAAAGAAAACGGGGGACTTTAGACCGATCTTAGATCTTTCCCTGCTGAACCTGTCAGTAACCAAGCAAAAGTTCCGGATGGTCACCCTTCAATCTATACTCCCCCTCTTGAGGGAGAACGACTGGATGTGCTCCATCGACCTCAGGGCCAGCGTACTACCACATTCGCATGGACAGGCGGTCCAGGAGGTTTCTTCGCTTCCGGCTGGGAGCCAGTCATTATCAGTTCAGGGTCCTCCCCTTTGGTCTCACCTCAGCCCCCAGGGTGTTCACCAAGGTTCTAGCTGTTGTAGCGGCCCACCTGAGGCTCCAGGGATTACAGGTCTTTCCGTGCCTGGACGACTGGCTCCTGACGGCATCATCAAGGCATCTTCTGTGCTCAGCCAGGGACTACTTCCTTCGTATAGCCCCAAGGCTGGGCATCACTGTCAACTGGGAGAAATCTTTACTGCACCCCACACAAGTTATAGATTTCATAGGAGGAAGACTAAACACCAGGTCAATGCGAGCCTTCCTCACCCCAGACAGAATTTCCAACCTGAAGTGTCATGTCGCAGCGGTCCTGCAACCATTTCCGACAGCAGCTTCGGTCCTGAGGGCCCTAGGTTCGATGGCGGCAGCTATCCCGCTTCTTATTCATGCGAGCTTACGCATGCGGGTTCTTCAATGGACCCTTCAAGTTCAGTGGTCCCCTCTCTGTTCCTCTCTCAACACTCCGATAGCGGTCAGCAAAGCATGCAAGGATTCCCTTCTTTGGTGGCTTTGGTCTCCGGAGCCTCTGACAGGAGACCTTTTGTGCAGCATTTCCCCGAGCCACAGTGACCACGGACGCTTCTTGCCTCGGGTGGGGGGGGCATTCTGCAGGGAAGATTGTCCAAGGCACGTGGAACTCCACAGAGACTTTGTTGCATATAAATGTCCTGGAAATGAGGGCGGTGCTCCTAGCGTTGCAAGCACTTCACCACGTTCTTCCTTCAGGGACTATTGCGATTCAGACAGACAACATGTCGGTAGTCTGGTACATCAACAAACAGGGAGGAACCAGCTCCTATCCCCTTTGTCGAGAGGCCATGAGAGTCTGGGAATGGGCAATTTCCACCAAACGCTTTCTTGTAGCAACGCACATTGCGGGAAAATCCAACATCCTTGCGGACAAACTCAGTCGCACCATTCTTTCCCCTCACGAGTGGTCTCTCAATCCTCAGGTAGTGAAGAAGATTTTTGCCGTTTGGAGGCAACCCTGTTGCGATCTTTTTGCCTCTCACTCAAACGCCAAATGCGACAATTTCTTCGCTCTGCTTCCCACCAGGGAATCCCGAGAGATGCGCTGGTGCATGCTTGGCCTCCCGGTCTCCTTTATGCCTACCCTCCACTACCTCTAATGCAGAGGCTTCTGCAGAAAGCCAACAGTTTGGGGAGCAGAATGATTCTCATTGCCCGTTCTGGCCTCGTCAACCCTGGTTCCCCTTTGTATGGTCTCACAAAGTGAATCCACCCTGGATTCTGGATCCGATTCGGATCTCATCTCCCATCCTCTGGGAATTTGGTCCCCAATCTCGCACCCTGAAATTGACAGCTTGGCTGCTCCAGTTCCATCCTTGATTAGGACTCGGTATCTCGTCACCGGTCAAGGCCATCCTAGTGGCAGCTCATAAACCTTCCACTAGGCAGGTTTATCGGAGTAAATGGAAGAGATTCTCTATTTGGGCGGTCCAGAAAAGTTTGGATCCTTTTTCAGCACCTATGTCGGCAGTGCTGGATTTTTAACAGACCTCTTTCATCAAGGGGCAAGTTCTTCCACGATTAAGGTACAATTGGCAGCCATCTCTCATTATCACATTGGTCATGAGACAGCTCCCCTCATGGCGAAATTGTGCAAAACCTTTCTTAAAGGGATTTTTTTGTTGAGGCCTCCAGTCAAAGAGACTGTACCACCTTGGGACCTATCTTTAGTTCTGCAAGCCCTTACTGCTCCTCCCTTCGAGCCTGCAGCGTCTACAGACCTGAAGTACCTTTCCTGGAAGACTGCCTTCTTAGTAGCTATCACTTCAGCCAGAAGAGTGTCTGAACTTCAGGCTCTATCGTCAAGCCTTACCTTTCCTTCTTTCCAGATAGGGTGTGCCTCAGGACCAATCCATCTTTTTCTTCCAAAGGTCTCTTCAGAATCTAATATCAACCAATCAATCAACTTACCTGTGTTTTTCCCAAGTACTCAAACAAAGGAGAATGCAAACTGCATTCCTTGGATGTTCATAGACAATTACGATTTTATATTCACAGAACAGCTGGTCACAGGCAATCAGATCAGCTGTTCGTCTCCTTTGCTAAATTTGCTTTGGGTAAAGCAGTTTCTAAAGTCACACTATCGAGGTGGATTGCTAATTGTATTCTGCAGGCTTATGACACTTCAGGTAGACCTGCTCCTCAGAGGGTTCTGGCTCATTCTACTAGGGCAGTCTCCACGTCAGCCGCCTTTAAGTCCCGTGTGTCATTGGATGATATCTGCTGGCAGCCACTTGGGCCTCACCTCATACCTTTATTTCTCATTATAAGGTAGATGTTGTTTCCAGAGGAAGAGCATCCTTTGGCTCAGCGGTGCTTCGAAACATCCTTCCATGACGGCCGCCCAAGATTCAGGTAGCTGGGGACTCTGTCCCACAGGTTGCAGACAAATGAAGTCTGCCTACTTCAGATTTAGAAGTTATGTACTCACCATAACGTTCCATCTGAGTAGGTGACTTCATTTGGATGCAACCATCCCCCCCTCCATCCCCCTGACCTTTATACAGCGAGTATTTTTTGCTTTGTTCAGGTACTGTAGTCAGTATTATATAGGCAAACTCAATCTGAGGTCAGTCAGGGCTTGGCAAGGGGTTATGGGTAGAGGGAGGAGCTAGGAGCTCGGAGCCTAAGCTTTTGAAATGCCGGCTCGGATCCGAGGTCGGATCCGATACCCACAGGTTGCATCCAAATGAAGTCACCTACTCAGATGGAACGTTATGGTGAATACATAACTTCTAATTCTCTTTCCAGAAGAGCTTCTTTGTCTTTTTACCCAGGGCACCCCTCAGGTTGTGCCACCTGCCCAGGAAGGGAGTTTTTTTTTATTCCAGAAAGCTTCTGATTCCCAGGAAGGAGGGCACCTGGAGACCAATTCTGGACCTTTCTCAAGGCCCCCTTCTTTTGGTTATCTCTTCAGACTTTATCACCTCTTCTTCTAACCTAGGCCTTTCTGGTCTCTCAGGATCTCAAAGATATCTACCTTAATATCCCCATCCATTCTCTTTTCAGAAAATGTTTTCTCTGTTTCTTCCTTGCATTTTCAGTTCTCTGCTTTGCTCTTTGGCCTCTCTACTGCCCCAAGGGTATTCACCAAATGGCTCGCTCCTGTCATTGCTTTTTCAGGATGAGAGGAGGTTCAGATCTTTCCTTATCTGGATGATCTGCTCATTCAGACCTCATCCACTCGATGCTGTGCTTCAGGATGTCAGATTTACTTATTTCTCTGCTGAAAAGTCTGCGATTGACCATAAACTTTCAAAAATCAGTCTAGACTCCTTCTCAGGATCATGTTTTCCTTGTTTGCAGGATTCAGACCATCCCCATGCTGCCCCCCAAGGTCCTGTCTCTGAATGCCTTTTTCCACTCTCCTCCTCTTCTGGATTCAGTCATGGTCAGGGACTTTCTCTGGGTCCTCTAGTTTATTGCAAAACACCCAGTATGCCACAGTAATAGGTCAGGGTCAAAGATGTCATGTCAAACATCATCAGCAGCCCCTTTTTCCCATTTTGTCTACATGGGGTCAGGGTATCGTGTTAACTATCGCCAGCTCTCTTGATTCAGTGCCACACTCCTGCCATCTTCAACACTCATGCCTGACTATCGCAGATCTTCTTTCACACAATCCATCCACCTCTTTGCTGGATGTCCTCGCTTCCTCTTACCTTCTTCCTGTCTGTCCCAAATCTTCCTCACCAGACTGTCTTCTGCTTTTCAACACATGTACCCATACCACAGTAATCTGTTCTCTTTGATCTTTTCTCCAGTTGGAGCTACTTTGGCTTCTGCTCTTATGTCCTCATTTCTTCGTCTGCCCCACAGTGTGCATCCTACCACCTTTCTCAGGCACTTCATTGCCATCACTTCTAGCTTCAACTGTTCTGCCTTTACTGCCCAGGTTTCTATACCATACAGTAGTGCTGGTCGCACCACTGTCTTATACACCTTACTTTTCAGCTTCTTTGGCATTCTTCTGTCATAGAATACACCGGATACTCTATGCCAGTTGGCTGCAGTCCCTCTGATTCTAGCTTTGACCTCTTCATTCAGACTACCCTTCTCTTCAACCACCCCTCCCAGATACTTGAAGCTGTTTACCTGTTCCACTATCTTCCCTTCTATCTCTATTCTTAGTTTCTTCTGATTTCCCCAATTTGCTGCCATTACCACAGTCTTGTCTATGCTTAGTTTCATCCCATATGCCTTCAGATTTGCATTCCATTCTCCTATCCTTTGCTGATGTTCTAGCTCAGAGTCTGCCTGTACTGCCACATCATCTGCATACAGCAGCGTTGTTGATCTATCCCCTCCAACCTATTTGCTAATGTAGTCCATCACCAGTATAAACAGCAGTGGGCTCAGAGCTAAACCCAGGTGTATACCCACTCCCACTTGAAACCCCTCTGTGAGGCCAAACACTGTTTGTACTTGAGTCACTGGGTCCTTGTACATAGACTGCACTAATTCTACAGATATTTCTGTGACTTCAGACCACTGCAGTACTGCCCAGATAAGCTTTCTTGGGACCTTGTCATATGCTTTCTCCAAGTCTAGGAATGCCCACTTGGACACTGTCCTCATCTCTAGCTTCTTCTCAAGTATCTGTCTCAATGCAAACATCGGGTCAATTGTGCTGCATCCTGGTCTGAATCCAAACTGCTCATCTTTCATTTTACATTCTACTACTCTGCGTATCTGTTTATCAGTCACACTCTCCATAGGTTCATAGGTGTGTAGTAGGCTAATGGCCCTAGAGTCTTTACAAGCCTATCCCATAGGATTACCCTGGCATTGTGCCACCGGACCTTAGTTCCCAGTGCCTCTGTCGAGTAGAGCCACTGAAGTGATCCCCGGGGTGAATTTTCTATTTCCCATCCACTCATCAAGATTTCTATTGGAGACTAGCAGTGAGGTGCTCTGTTTGACATGTATGGGAAGTCTATTCCATAGCATGGGCAGTCTCTGGGTTATGAACCTGTCCCTCCAGCATGTTCTGTTGATTGTGGCAATAAAGTTGAGGTCTCTGAAGCGTGTGGTGTGGAGGGATCGAGATTTCTTTAGATGTAGCATTTCTAACAGAGCTGGGTCAGACATGGCTTTGTAAGTCAAACAGAGATCGCCTCTACATAGGCGATATGAGACAGGGAATAGTTGGAGTTTTTTGAGTTTGTCCATAGAGGACAAGTGTTTAAGGCCTAGGATCATCTTTGTGAGGTACTTTTGCGACCTCTTTCTTCCTGGATGCAAAACCCTAAGTAATGAGATGTGCCACATAGAAGGACTTTCTGACCACAATGGCAGTGTGTTGGTTAAAAGAGAGGTTGCTGTCAACCTGTGTTCCCAGATCTCGTATAACGCCTTCTGTGTTCAGTGGACTACCATCAATGTGGAAATTCATGGGAACTGGGTTTTTCCCAAAAGGGATGGTGACGCATTTTTTGGCATTGAGCTTAAGGCCATGGCTCTGACATCAGTTGTTGGTCTGAGTGAAGCCTTTCTGTAGGATGTCAACATCACTTGGGGAGTTAATAATGGCTCCCATCTTGCAAACTTAGTCCCTTCGTGCTGGCCTGGACTTCTGAGAAGTAGATGCCAAACAGGAGAGGACCCAGGACCGATTCCTGTGGGACTCCACTCGTGACTGGTCAGCAGTCTAACTTGGAGTCAGCTACTTTCACACTGTGGGTTCCATCTGTGAGCCAGTTTGTAACCCACCTAATGATATAGGGGTTGATGCCTAGCTTAGTGAGTGTTTCTATGATTCCTGAGTGGGGAATGGTATCTTGGCCAGATCAAAGTAGGCTGTATGAGTCACCTTGCTTTTATCCACAGCTCTGGTGACTAACTCAGAGAAGTCGACCAAGTTGAGCAGGCATATGATCTACCCTTCACAAAACCAAATTGTGTGGGATCCAGAGTTTGGAGATTCCCTCTATCCTTGTTTATTAGGTCCATGATGATGCGTTCCATAGCTTTGCATATCAGACTTGTCAGGCTAATGGGGCGATAGTTCCCAGGGTCTGTAGTCACTCCTCCTTTGTGGAGAGGGATGACTATAGCAGTGCACAATTCGGTAGGGACAAAGCCTGAGGTTTGGCTATGATTGAACAGGGCACACAGGTGAGGTGCCAGTTCACTCACTCTGTAGTTCATGTACAACACAGCCAGGGATATTGTCAGGTCCCATAGAAGCTGTATTTTTGGCCTTGGACAGTGCTCTTGTAACCTGTGCAGCAGTAATACTGGGTGCCTGGCAATCTACTGGTATTGTATTTGGCCCTTTTGGGGGGGGGGGGTAAAGTTGACTCTGAATCTGTCAGCCAGTATATTGGCAATATCTGTTGGCTTGGTATAGGAGGTACCATTATGCAGTAGCTCAGAGCAAATCTGGGTATTGCCGTGGAGATTCTTTACATAACTATAGAAGGCCTTTTGGTTGTATTTACTATCTGCTGCAATTCTGTTTTCATAGCTAGCTTTAGAGGATTTGATGAGGGATCTCAACTTTTTGTTGAGGCTGATATGGGAGTTTTTCCAGACTTGGGACTTCACCTTATTCTGCATCAGTTTCCTCCTCCTGTTCTAGAGTTAGTTTATGGCGAGGGGCCACCAGATTGGCTTCCTTTTTTTTGAGGAGAGTTTCTTGGTTCTATTGAGTATGATGAGATCCATGCATTTGTGTACATGTTCGTACAGTGCATTGGTGTATGATTCGGCGGTCATTCAACTATTCCCCATTTGCATGAGTGCTGTGAAGTTAGTCACCCCTCTTTTTAATTAGGAGCCCAAAGTTAGCTTTGGAGAAGTTTTTCATGGTGGTTACCTTTGTGGGGGGTGGAGGGGTGTGCATTTCCAAGGTGATTTGTTTGTGGTGTGATCTAACCAGGGAGGAGTTGACTATTGGTGTAGAACAACGGTTGCCCATATTTGTAATGACCAGGTCAAGGATGTTGCTGCCTCTAGTGGAGGTAAGAATGAGCTGGTCCAGGGCATTGGAATTAATGAATTCCAGGAAACATTGGGCAAGTGTATTTGTACACGAGTAGTTTTCCCAGTTAATGGAGGGGTAGTTGAAGTGTCACCCAGTATGAGACTGTTAGTTTTGACCCTAATATTCTCCAGGGTGTTTAGGAACATGGAGTGAGAGTCTTGGGACATGGTTGGGGACCTATAACAGGCTACGACCTGAATCGCTGTCTTACCCAATAAGCATCTCTGATGCGCTATGTTGGGCTACCAGTCTGGAGGTGTGCACCTCTTTTAATCAATATGGAAATACCACCACCTTTGGAGCTTCAGTTCAAGTTCTAGGCTGAAAGGTGTGGAATGACTTGCTTCATTTTAAGGAGTGCTTTGAGCGAGTGCATTTTGAGAATTAGACTTCTAGCGTTGAGTAGCATGACCCTCAGATTGCATTTATTTGTAGCTGTTACTGTGGTAATTTTGTCTTTCGAACACCGCCTAAAAAAGGCACTATAGGGGTGGCAAGAGCCTTGGCCAGTGTCTGGAAGCCCAGGGGTGACAGATGCAGGCCATCTCTGGCAAAGCATTGAGGTCTGTCAGCCACGTCATCCTAGGCAGACAGATACTGGATTCCCGTAGAATGACACCAGAAATTTAGCCAATTGTTGAAATCAATCATTTTCTGATTGTACTGTGGTATCATTCTGGGTGATGGTAGGATGCTGCTCAGGGCTAGGGTCATACCCGCCTGGGCTACATAATCCGAGAGCCCCTCCATGTCTCTTTTCATGTAGTCCAGGGAGGTACATCTCGTGTCATTCACACCCACGTGTACAATGACAGAGTCATATTTGTACCTGTTGAGGGACCTGAGTACGTGCATTATATGGTGGATCCTGGCACCTGACAGGCAGCTGACTGTTACTTTCT
Organism: Protopterus annectens; assembly: GCF_019279795.1. Classification (NCBI taxonomy): domain Eukaryota; kingdom Metazoa; phylum Chordata; order Ceratodontiformes; family Protopteridae; genus Protopterus; species Protopterus annectens. The sequence continues at coordinate 1,218,034,698 of NC_056744.1, forward strand.
TCTTCTTCAGCCTAGTGAGTGGAACATCAGTGTGCCTCACTATCGAGTCACCCATGACTAGTGTGCTGGCATGCGGTTTTGCATTAGGGGCTTTGGTTGAGTGGCACACTGTTTAGGAGAGTTGTGTCTTGTGATTAGTGTTGTGGTGGTAGTGTGTGTATTTGCCTTGGAGGTCTCTGCTGTTTGGGCAGATTTTTATTGAGAGTCTCTGCAAAGGTAGGTGTGTGGTTTGTGGTTCCTTGGAGGTCTCTGCTGTTTGGGTAGATTTTTATTGAGAGTATCTGCGGACGTGGGTGTGTGGTTTGTGGTTTTATGTGAAGGCAGTGCTGGTGTGTGTTCTGGAGGACTATGTGTTCCATGTGGTGTGGTGCAAGTGTTGACCTTCTCCTCTTAACCAGCTATTCCGGTCTTGACTGGAGAGTGCATGGCTTCCAATTTGGATATATAAGTGCATCTCTCTCAAGTCTGAGTGTTGAGAGGTAAGAGAAGAGGGTTGGTCTACTTTGCCTCAGGTTGCCCAAGTTCACCAGGTTAATAGGAGAAAGCACAGGGAACTGACCTTTAGACATGCCTTGAAGTTGTGGGCATTAATAAGTACTGGAGCTGTTTCTTTGTGGAATGTTTAGTGCTGGTAGCACTTTTGTGTGCTACAGTAATTGCTACAAGAAGTCTGGTATGGTAAAATGCTAGACTAATAAGCTAGTAAATGTGAATGAGAGGAGAGAACTAGCAGATCTAAGGGAAAAATTTAAGAGCAGACTTTGGCACCTCTCAGAAGCTTACAAACAGTCCTAGATACAGCAAATCTGTATCTAGACTAGTTACAGGAAAGGCGGGAAACAAGCATAAACATGAACTTTTAAATCATAAAGTTGAAAGAGATGGAAAAACTGTCCAAACGGCCAATAAACTACAAATTTTGGGCCAGAAACCACTCCCTTTGTGGTAGATAGGCTACCTAGTGCTTAACACTCCCACTGATAAGCTAGAAGGCTTCCCTCTAACACAGAAAGGCTTGGGGAGGCTCAGAAGCTTACCTACAGTCCTGGATACAGCATATCTGTATCTGGACTAGAGTAGTTATAGGAAAGGTGGGAAACAAGCACAAATGCGGGCTAATGCAATGTGGTAGGAGTTTGATGCCTCTGTACTGCCCACAGTTGGGGATGTCCCCTTTGTTCTTGTACACTGGCATGAATATGCTTATTCTCCAGTCATCTGGAATCCGCCTTTCTCTCCACAGTACTATTAGTATCCTCCGGAGCCATTTCTTCCCTATCTCACCCACCATCTTTATCGTATCTGCTGTGACTTCATCTGAGCCTGCTGCTTTCTCTGACTTCATCTTCCTTAGTGCTGTTCTTACTACTTCTAAAATGGGATCCTCTTCTCTCATTGTAGGCTGTCTGGGGCAGTACAGCTTCTATGGGGTTTTCTTTATTCAGAAGCTGCTGGAAATACTCCTGTCTGTCTTTGTCCTGTGGACTGGTGAGCAGGTTGTTGCTGGCATCCCTTATGAAGGGTGTCTGACTATCTTCCTTTATCTTTCTGTCTTTGCCTTGCAACCTGTTATAGTTTCTTTGTGCCCGTTACTGAGTCACTTTCCAGAAGTTGGTAGAGTGACTCCGATGCCCTATTCTTTGCTATTGCAACTTCTTTCTTAGCTTTTTGTTAGCCAACCAGTAGTCCTTCCTAGCCTGGTCAGTCTTTTCCATCTCCCACTTCTTCTTGCACTCTCCTTTCTTTTGATGACTTCCTGGACTTCTGCATTCTACCACCAGCTTTCCTTGTGTACCTTATTTCTGTACCTGACTCGGCCACATATCTTTTCTGTAGTCCTAACGCATGCTGTTTTTAGGCGCTGCCACTCTTCTTTAGCTCCAACCATTTCCTTCTCTTCTTGGGGTACTAGAGCCCTGAGTAAATCCTTGAACTGTTGTACATTCTCCTCAGTCAACTTCCAGGTCTTCAGCTTGGTCTCTTGACCTTGGAGCCTTCTCTGACCACTGCTTGCAGCTGATTGTGGCAACTAGTGATTTATGTTGTGGGCTGACCGTTTCACCGGGAATGACTTTGCAATCATGGATTCTACCCCAATGCCTTTTCCTTACTAGGAGGAAGTCTACCTGAGTTTGCATGTTGGTTTCTCTTACCTCTTTCTGAACCATGTGTTGGCTACTATTAAGCCATTTGCCAGATAGAAGTCTAGAATGGCTTCTTCTTTATTCCTGTTACCCCACCCATGTGGACCAAGGCAGTCCTCATATCCTGTTCTGTCTGTCCCTATATGTGCATTCAAGTCACCCATTATCAACACCAATTTATATTGTCTTACTTTAGTAGGTCCTGCAGCTGCTGTCTGAATGCACTCTCTTCCTCACCTTCGCAACCCTGCTGTGGGGCATTGGCTGAGATTATGAATACTGCCCTATTATTACACTGGAGTTTGATTGCCATGAGTCTATCTTTAATTCTGATGATATCCCTCACTGCCTTCTGAAGCGCCGCTCTCACCACAATACCTACACCATTTCTAGCCTGTCCCCCCACCTGAGTATTAGAGTCAGGATCCTAAGCCAAATGGCTTTGCTGCACTGACTTTCCACCTAGTCTCTTGGATACATATGATGTCCAGTCTCCTCCATATCATCATGTCATTCACTTCCAAGCTGCGTCCTGTCAGTGAACCTACATGAAGTGTAGCAATTCAGTTCATATTTGGCAGGTTGGTTGGTTTTACGTCCAGCTTTCACCCAACAGAGCTATCCCAGGTAACCCAGGCTGGGCAACTAAACACCGGCCAGCCGGTAGTTTATTGACCCAAGGCTACTCTGCTTTATGGAGGGCACACACTGGCCAATAGGGGCACATATACCCCTCCCACCATTAGCAAGGGTCCTTGTCATGGGTCAGAGTAGGCCAGATCCTCAACCCACTTATCACCAGTAACTGCCCATCGCCATTTTTGGCGACATTAGTCAACATGACCTAGAGCCATATTTTACAGTGAGTGGCTAGCCCTGCCACGGCATGCAGTCTGTGATCCGTGTTCTCCTATCTTGAGGATACTGTGCACCACAGTAGATGCCTAAAGTGGGTGGTCTGTACAACTCTTCCCCCTATAGGGCACCATGTAGAGTCTGTGCTGCTGCCCACAGCTCCATTCATTGGTGAGTTTTAGATGGAAACCCTCAGCATGTTTTTCGGACATGGGAGAAACCCCACGGAGACACAGGGAGAACATGCAAACTCCAAATAGGCATTGGTTGGAGGTCAGGATCGAACCTTGTGCACGGGAGGTGAAGACCTTAACCATCTGGTCCTCTGGTTTATGATTTCCACCATTCTTACGCTGCCTCTGGCCAGGCTCCATATGATAAAGTTTCAGTGGTACCTCAAGTCAGTGCGGCTTCTATATTGTCACCCCCTGGACTTCTTGATTCCTTTCTTTCTCTGTCTCGAGCTCAACTTTCAGTGGTGGATTCATCAACTTTTTCAACCCGGGGCTTCCTTTGCAGACTCCAATCCTGACTCGAGAGCTCTTTATAGATGATGCCTCAGAGAGGGAAGTGGTAAGATTCCTTTGGCTTTCTCAAGGTTCAGTGTCTCTGGTCTTTTCATCAAAGGTCAGACCACATCAACATCAAGGAGATGTGGGCTGTGCTTCTAGCTCTTCAGGCTTTTAATACCCTGTTTGATCCCGGGCCCCTCAAAGTTTTTACAGACCCTTCCACATCACTGTGATATGTCAACAAGCAAGGGAGTACAAGGTCCTACCTTCTTGCAGGCTAGCTTTTCAGGTCTGGGATCTGGCTGTGTATCAAGTGACTCTTCAGGCTGTGTACATTCCCTCAGAGCACAGTCTAGCAGCAGACTCCTTGAGCAGGTCCAGCACATAACTTTATAAATGGATGCTTCACAGAGATGTGCTCCTGGACATTGTCCATTGGTGGGAAATTATTCAAGTAGATCTTTTTGCTTCCCCTTTGAACAGACAGCTTCATATTTTCTGTTAGTCCTGTGGCCTGGAAAATAGATGAAATGCCTTTTTCCTTGGAAGGGGATATTTCTGTGCACCTTCCCTCCCCTTTTTCTGCTGCTTACACAAGATCATGCAGGACTTTCCCAAAATCATGTTGGTGACTCCCTTTTGGCCGAGACAGTATTGGTTTCCCCTTCTTTTTCACTTGGAAAACATTTGTGCATCAGTGACCTGGGTCAATTCACATACCTTCATTTCCCATTACAAATTAGACCTGATTTCTAGGGGTAGAGCATCCTTTGGCTCTACGGTGCTCAGGAATATCCTTCCATAAGGGCCTCCCAGGATTGGAGTAGCTGGGGACTCTATCCCACAGGTTACAAATAAAATGAAGTTAACTACTTCAGATAAAGAAGTTATGTACTCACCATAACGTTCCATCTGAGTAGTTATACTTCATTTTTCTGCAACCTTTCCTCCCTCCGTCTCCCGGACCTTGTCCTGTCAATATACAGGTTTGGTTCATTGGGCTGAGTTGCTTATGTATTTAGTTGCAGCAGACTCAATCTAATGGAAGGTAGGAGATGGTAGTGCATTATGGGTAGGGGAGGAGCTCGGAGCTTGGAGCAGATACTAGGAAATAAGTTGCTGGCTCTGATCCGATATGGATCCGAATACCCATAGGTTGCAGAAAAATGAAGTATAACTACTCAGATGGAACGTTATGGTGAGTACATAACTTCTTTTTATTCAAAAATCTGCAACTTTTTGTTTGTTCATCCCATGTCTTTGGTTTTAGCTGTTTCTAAACAGATATATGGATATCTAAAGTCATTTCTTTTTGTTATTCCTTTCATGGCAAATATCTTTCCTCTTCAGTAAAGGCTTACTCTCCCAGAGCTGTCGCTTCCTCTAGTGCTTTTTTTCAAGTGGCTGGATACTAATTCCAACATTGAGGCTGATGATCTTTCCATACTACCACTAAGCCGGATGTCATTTTCAGGACTAGAGCTGGCTTTGCTAGGGCTATCCTACATGGGTTTCTTGAGGGTTTTTCAGTGCCTTTCTCATCCCTGGTTTCATGTTGAACTGTTATACTCTGCCTTACATTATTGGAATACTGCATCAGTGACATAGTACAGGTGTGTAAAATCTTACCATAACAGTAGATGTCCTTCTCTTCACTGTTGCAGTATTCATTCCCTTCCACCTGCCCCATCTCATCTAGCCTGTTCTCCTTGCTGTCTTCACAAAGGGGTTCTTCTGTTTTCGTTCTGGATGCACATGTTCCTCCTGGTCCCTAGGGACATTCTGTTCCCCCTGTGGCTTTTCAGTTCTGATGTGTGCACGTCCGTATGTCGCATTATGTCCTAAACCTTGCGTGGGGAGCATACATATAACATACAGCACCTGCAAATACTAAAGGCTTTGGTATACTGGTTGGATGATCCATTACATTAGGAATACTGCAACAGTGAAGAAGCTATCCACCGTTACGGTAAGAAATTACACATCTGTACTTTGCTCAGGAGATAGGTCTGACTTCCTCAGCCAGTGTTCCATTCCCAGTCTGTTTTCTGCCTGCAGCCAGACATCAGCCTGCTTCTGGATAACCCATTCCGGTTGGTCCCCAATCTGCCCCCCCCCCCCCGGATGGGGCTTTTCCTGCCCCTTTACACTTTCTTCCGGCTTTGCCAGAGCAGAAGGCTTAAAGCAAGAGGCAGTGTGAGAGGGAGCATCTCCACTTCCCTGAGGAGTCTGACCGAGTATACTGTCCTCAAAGAAGGGTCCCCTAAGTCATTGTTGGATGACTCTTTCTTTGGCAATCTTTTGAGTTTCTTTGCCAGTGCAGGGGCAGAACCACTAAAGCCTTCTCTCCAAAGGAGTCAGTATTTTTGGAGGCCTTCAGTGTAGGCCTATCCACACCCCAGGTGGTTCTCTGCCTAGTGTCTTGGAAGGAACCTGACAAAGTGGAGCCTTTTCCTAAAAAAGCTGACAAAATTGTTTCTCCTCCCAAGGATAGTCTGCATTGGAGTAAGGGCCTAGCTGTGGATGTGATCATAGTGGCAGCTGCCACAAAGTAAGGAAGTAGAGTTCTTCAGTCCATCCCCTGAACAGACACTCTCGGGCTTTGAACCATTTAGGGAAGTGATCATTTTGCCTCAGCGATCTTAAGGCACAATACTACTAATCCCACTCAACAAGGCTTCAGTGTAATCTTGCATCTCAAGTGTCGAACGTTAAGGTACAGCGGTCACCAGAGGTTCATACGACACTGGAAACTCAGCTGTTGTACTTTCAATCTATTGCCACCATTTCAATGAGGCTTATTTTGACACAGCTGATGGAGCATCCTGAATAGCTGGCATCAGCATTGCCCTGTGATGCTACGCTTGGATGTGGCCATGCAGCTTTACATACTGCTTCCAGGTGTCTTTAAGGCCCCTTTTGATGGCTCTTCTTTGTTTGGGCCTAAGTTTAAAGATGCATTTACTAGGAGTGAGAAAGAAGGGAAGATGCTCACTGCTGTTCACTATCCCTCCGCGAATCTTGTTGAGGAATCAGAAGGGGAGCAAACATATCCTTTTTAGAAAATCGCAACAGCCTTCCCAGGGCACACCACCAGAGGGTTCTGTCTGTGGCTGGGAGAGGGGGTGATCATGGGCGCCACCTGCAGGGCAGGGGTAGTCCACAAAATCGGGGCTTCCACAGTGTTCGTCTTTAACAACTCTGGATACTTTCCTTTTGTCTCACCTCAACTGCCCAGTCCCACCACTCCCTGGTGTTCACCAAGTTATATGCCTGTGGTTTCAATAAACCAGAGACAGGAGGGGGGGGTTAAGGTTTTTCCTTATCGAGATGATTGGTTGCTCACTACCCCTACAACATGCAACTTATTTGAGATGTGAGTGGCTATTCTGACTCTCTTCCAGTCCTTGGGAATTAGAGTGAACACTGTGGAGTCTTAGATGGATAGGCCACTCAGACTTCTATTCATTGATTCTGATTTGATACTCTGTCCTACAGAGCATTCCTTCTCTTGGAAAGGATCCACACTCTTCAGAAAGTAGCACATCAGCTTACTCAGCCTGAGTCCCTCCCATCCTCCAATATGATTCAAGATAAAGGCTCTCCTCAGATATAACAGATCTTTTTTTCTCATTTAACTGCTGACCCAGTTGCCTGCTCAAATAAAAGCTCCCTGGCTTCATCTAATCCAATATCCCGATAAAGAGAGAAAAATGATTAGATCTTCAGGGCAAAAGGATGTCTCTCTCTAGTAATCCAGCCTTTAGAATGTTAAATTATCAGGGTTATAGGTGGAAGCTTATTTCACAGCATACCTACAGTTTGGATGATTTTGCCTCATCCTTACCTACAGAGAAAGTCTTTTATGAATTAAATTTTCTAATTTGACTCAGTTTTCAAAACATGCTTTGAGCGGGGTGCTTGATTGTGCAAACAGTGTTAAGTAATGCTGTTGTATTAAGACTGTATGCTTGGTTACATAATCAGAATGATTTGAAAACTGACATTTTGAATGCACCTAAAAGTTCTGAATTGATGTTTGGGTCCTCTGTTAAGTAGATTCTCAAACAGGCAAATTAGGGTATCTAGGATTTTCGTATACCCAGTTCTCCTCAAACAAGGTGCCTTCCTCCAAAGGGCAAAAACAAACAAAAATCTCAGCCAAACAAAAGTCAGGGATAATTCTTCAAAAGTAAGAAGAGGGTTCCTTTCTGAAAAAAGAACAACCCTATACAAAGGAATGACTATGTCGATTCATAGAGCATCCCTACCCCTCTCCTACCCTCCCTTCTCTTCCTGCTTCCCCCAAGCTTACTCTCTCAATAAGACAATTGAATAATAAAAATAATTTGGAGAGGATACACTTGACAGTGGATAGAACCCCCCCCCCCTTTTCAGGGGAATTCCCTCATAGGCACCAGACCAAAAAGATCTGTTTCTTCCAGCGCTCCATCACATGGTAGAAGCAGGGGTCATAGAACCAGTGCCTGTGATACCCAGAAGCAGAGGATTTTACTTTATAGTCTTTTTTGGTACAAAAACAGGAGCACTCCTGAAGACCTGTTCCAGATTTGTCCTTAACACTTTTTGTAAAAGTACCATCATTGAAAATGCTCACTTTACAGTCTATCCTAGCATTGCTTCTAGACCACTTTTTCATGGTGACTCTAGATCTCAAGAATGCTTATATTCTTATTGCTCCAAATTTCAGGAAATTTGAGATTTGCTGTCTGGTTTACAGTATCAGTTTTCTGCATTACCCTTTGGGCTGTCTTTTGCACCTTGGGTGTTTACAAGTGTCTGACCCAAGTGGTTGTCTGTTGCAGAACAGTCACAGTAAAAAGAATGACCTTCCTGTCCGAAGACAAAGTTCTGAATTATCAGGGCATTTTAATGTTTTTTTTTCCTCTCTCTCTCTTAGACACGGCCTCAGCAAAAGCATTCCTCAAAATCCTAGGCCTCATATCATCAATAATCTTCATAATGCCACTAGCCAGACTACACATGAGAAAAAATTTAACTGTACTTGAATTGTTGGACCCAGCACCATCTTCTCTTAGATTTCCAGGTACCAGTACTGGAATTTGTGAAACAGGAACTACGTTGGTGGAGGGAGTAACTCACTCTGAATCCAGGACACACTGTCTCTTCAGACCTAGTCCAATCTCTCCAGTGTACACAGTTGTTAAAGTGCAAGGCTTGTGGTGTCGTCAGGACTTGCCAAATCACGAAGACATATGATATATTGGCATTGATTCATGCCTTAAAAGTTCATCACTTATGGAGTCCAGTTCCTCCTCTTGTTATCACAGACAATGTTACCTTGATATGGTACCTTAACAAGTAAGGGGGTGCAAGGTCATGCCCTTTTTGCCATTTGGCAGTGACAGCCTGGGAGTTGGCTGCACTGCATTCTCTCCGTCTCTTCAGGCCTCATATATTCCTTCAGAGCAAAACAGTGACTGACAGACCTGGACAGACCCTCATAAGTGTAAGCTCCATGTAGAGGTCTTCCAGGACTTGGTCCAGATGTGGGGAAACACCTCCAGTAGATCTGTTCACCTCCTTTCAAAACAGACAACTGAAAAACTATTTTAAGGCATCCTTGCAGCAATGCTTGGAAGATGGATTCTGTCATTCCCCGTGGTTGGGGATGTTCCTGTACATATTTTTACCCTTTCCAGTTATTCCCAAGGTACTTCTAAAGATTCAGAAAGAATTACCAAAAATCACTGTGGTAATCCCCTTTTGGTCTAGCCATATTTGGCCAAGGGCAATTGCAGCAAGGTTTCTCACAGACTGAATTTGTTCACGCAGCAGCAAGGGTGAATGGTGCACTCCAACTAAGGGCCATTGCAACTGACAGCCTGGATTAACCTATTTTTATACCTTTAATGCACTTGTTCCATGAGGATGTGCATTAGGTATTTAAGGAGGCAAAAAAACTTGCCACTGGAAAATTTTACGTTTACAAGTGAAAGAGGTTTTCTAGGTGGTGCTTAGTCAATAACAGAAGACTCAAAAGGATTTTGCCTCTCTGGTTTTGAAGCGTCTGTGCAAGCTACTTAAAGATGGTTGATCATATACTTCCATCAAAGTGCATCTTGCAGCCTTCTCAGCTTGTCTGTCCATGGATCTCCCCTTCATCTCTTTTTGCCATCAGTTTATGAAAGGAGTGTTGCACGTGGGAGTCTCTCAAAAGCAAATTTCTCCTTCTTGGGATCTTAACTTTGTTCTCGAAAAATTGACCGTGCCTCCTTTTGAACCTACCTTTCAGGCTGATTTAAGTTTACTCTGTTTGAATTTGCCTTTCAAGTTGATTTACGTATTGCTGTGACATTTGTAAAGTGAATCTGTGAGCTGCAAGCTCTCATGTTGGGCCAAACCTATCTGATTTTTCACCAGAACAGGGTTGTGTTGTGCACTAATGCATCATTCATGCCTAAAGTTGTTTTAATGTGAATCAAGCCATCAATCTCCCAGTGTTCTGTCCTGATCCAAAAGCAAGGGTGAAAACATTTTACATACCTTGGATGCTCCCAGGCAGCTTGAGGTATAGTAGCTTTAAAGAGCAAAACCCTTTAGGAAAGCTTAACAGCTGTAATCTCCTATACAAAGTACTATGAACAATCAATTTGTCTCTAAGTAATCGGTTGCATGATGGTTGCCCTCTGCTATTGTTTTCTGTTACTCTGACCATAGTAAATCACTTTAAGGTAAGGTGAAGGCTCAGTCGACTAGGGTTGTATCCCTTTCGATGGCCTATTGGAATGAGGTAGACTGTAGAAACATTTTGTTGGAAGCAACCTGGTCCTCTGTTCATATCTTCACAAAGCACTTCAAACTGGACTCATTTTCAAGGTCCAGAGCAGGCCTTGCTAGAAATGTTCTCCAGGTAGGCCTGGAATCCTTATCCTTCCACCTCCCAGATAGGTTGAGCTTTGAGAATCTACCCAAAATGCCACTAAGGCAGCGGTGATTGTGACCATAGTGCATTTGCTCATGTCCTAGTTACCTGTAACAGCAGATGGTTAAATTCCCCACAGCCTCAGTGGCAGCACACATCCGTCATTGATCAGATTCTGCATAGTTGAGGTAGGCTGCAACTTTAAGATGTTCTTGGATTTGTTTTTTTATATGGCTGCAGATTTACTCTTCTAGCTGATTCTGGCTTCAGGTACTTACCTCTCCACTTTTGTGGAAGCGAATAAGCCTGAACATTCGCTCCCTGTCCCAGCCAAAGGAATTTCCAGTCAGGAGATGCTCAGACATTCCGCTGTCACAGGAAGAGGGAGGGAGGAGTCTGAGCTTTTGAAAGTTGGCCAGTACTGGGTTACCTTGGCAGATAACCGGAAATGTCACTGAGGGATTGAGGAATTCAAACATTTACTTTTACTGTAACTTAAGGTGTATGCAACTGTACTTTGCACCATACTATACCAAGAAATGCTCTTGATCAGACAGTTTGCAAAGGTACTTTTTTTCTGCAGTCATTTAATGAGAGTTGGACCTTGAGGACAAGCTATTAGGTTCTTGATTAATGATGTCTCACTGATCTTTGATATGAAGTGTGCCTTAGTGAACTAAGGTTTTAGTCCCTCAGCTAATATTTAGTAGCCCTTTGTGACAAGATGTGGTATAGAATTAGGATGTTAGACTGTCTGTTAATGATGGGTGACCCTTGATTACATGGTGTGGTTTATATATGTAAGATACCAGCCAGTCAGTTAATGATGGCTAGCTGCCCGCCAGTTAATAAGTGCAGTCTGGCCTTTGATTTCAGAATGTGCTAAAGTAGTAAGGTGTTAAGCAGTCAGATAATTTGCAAGTTGACTTTCATTGATAAGTGATTTACCAGAGTATAGTCTTATCCTCATAGGCAGTGATGTTGATTGGCTGTAACAGCTGATAGCTTAACTTGGATAGTTTTGGTGGTTTAGGATAAGTAGTTTTGGTTGTTTAGGATAAGTTGGTAGAGCTTTTGTGGTTTACGGCACACTTGACTTGTGATAGCTTGATGGTGTGTTACAGGAATGTTTTTATTGTTAGTACTAAAGTGAATTTACTGTTATCACAGAATGTATAATAGAGGCCCTCATCTTCAGCATGCTGATGGGGATGATGTGCCTCAGAGGTATGTTCTTGGGCTCTGTGTTAAGATATGTCACAACTAAGTTTCTTTGGACTCTGCTGAAGTATTAACAGAGTTTCTTTGGGTTCTGTTAGCTGATGTATCACACAGGAGTTTCTTTGGATTCTGTGTTAGTTATATCACAGAAGAGTTTGAGTTCTGTATTAGTTGAAATGTCAGAGGAGTTTCTTTGGGTACTGTGTTGGTTGATGTGTCAGAGAGGAGTGTGTGTTTAAAATGTCACAGAGGAGTTTTTCTGAGCTCTGTCTCAGTAATGATGTAGCTGAATTTTGCTGATCACAGAAGTGAGATGCTGCACTCTTGTGTAAGGGTTTGTGTGGATGGAATCTCTTAGATGTAATGTTCCTCCCATGCAGGAATGCCATAACTTAATTATATGAATTCTAGCAAGAAATTCCTTTCATATCTTTTATAACCCCAGCTTTATGCTTTACTTTTTGATGAAGTAGATTCTTTCACACTCTTACCAAAAATAATTTATTATGTTTAGTTTTAAAAAATGTAGGCACATAAAAGCGAGTTAAACTAAGTGACATTAAAATAAATTTTTATTTTGTTTTGTAGGTGGATATTACTTCTGGAATGGCAATTGAACATATGTGCTACACTCGGGTATGTCTCTAAGTACTTGTCACTCCTGATGATGGCTCTGATGCATGTATTTTGCTCAAGTATACAGATGTAATTTAATATTAGAAATGACAGAATCACTAGGATAGGGGTTGACCATATAACTAGCTCATACTGATGCTCCCAACTGACCTTATGACTGAGAATAAGGCCAAGAAGAGGTCACCAGAATTAACTGGCTGCTTTGAGATAATCTGTAGTTAGCCCTAGTGACCGTTTTTATTTGTAGATGCTGGTTCTAGTCAGGCATGGGCAAACTACGGCCCGGGGGCCACATGCGGCCCATTAAACGTTTTGATTCGGCCCACCAAACTTGAAAACATTTAATAAATTAACCTTGTTAATGTTTCATTTCCCCTGCAATTCTGATGTTTCCTCACTAGATGGGCACTGTAGACCCAAGAAAAGGAAAGTGGACAGAGAATGTCGAGTGTTCAATAAGGAGTGGACAACTAAATATTTTTTCACTGAACACCGATCATCTGCTGTTTGCCTGATATGCCAAGAAACTGTGGCGGTTTTTAAAGAGTATAATATTAGCCGTCACTTTGCCACAAAGCACGCTAATTATGCTAGCAAGCTCTCAACAAAAGAACGGGAAGCTGCTGCTGAGAAGGTGGCAGCTAATTTGAAGGCTCAGCACCGGGGAAACAAATTGAATAAAAGGAACAGGACAAGTACATCTGCATCTCCTACCGTTTTTGAAAAAAAAAGACAGTCAGGAGGAGAGTGATGGTGATATCCTGAAGGATAACAGAACTTTCAGTGCTTTAAAATAAAATGGTCATTTATTTGATTTTCAGTGTTTAAAGACTCATTTCGAAGTCAGAGATTTTATTGTAATGCTTTTCTTCATTTTCATTGGAAATTAAAGCACATGTTTTCTCCGTATCCCAAGATGTGTATTTTTCCCCCAATGAGGTGATGTTTTCAAAGCATGCCATCTATCTGCTCCTGTTCCGGCCCCTTTGTCAAATGTTAGAACTCAATGTGGCCCACGAATCAAAAAGTTTGCCCACCCAATCTAGATGGTGTAAAAGTGTATATATTATGAGTATAATTGCAGCGATGTATACATTCAGAAGCCAAATCTACTTCCATTTCAGAGCTCCATGAGGATCCTAGTCATGCTGGTTGTACACCTGTAATGCACTTGGGTTCTCAGTTGCCACTATCCTTCATGTTTGTGCATAAAATCCTAACAGTGATCTAAGATGTAAATTAAATAATATGGCAGCATTCAGCACATTGCCAGATTTTTATATTCATAACGGTCTCCTCCTGATCTATTCTGGGTTTGTGTTACAGCAGATAACTCCTCCTGTTTTCAGTGGATATCCTTCCTTATCACTGTTGCAGTATTCATCACTCTTGGAATATCCCGTCAATGGTAGCCAAATGTCCAGCCTGCATACCAAAGCCTTTGCACCTACAAGGTGCCATACATCAAATATGTCATATGTACAAAGCATAAGGTACATATGTGCCCTGTTGGGGTCTCTTCCTTCCTTTTACGTTTGTGTACATGTCATCCCACAAGGAATGAATGTGGGAGTTAGATCCCCCATAAAGATAGACATGAAAAGTGCCTTTTTTTGTTTCGGTGCTACACACAGTGTGAGATTTGTCAAGCATTTGTCTGTAAGACAGTACAGTTGAGTCATCTCTCTCTCTATTTGGGGAACTAGCAGTTGAAGATTTTGGCTGCCGAGTCCGCCCACTCTGATATTCAGCCACCCCTTAAGAAGAAAGTCAAAAAGGGGGGGGGCGTATTAACACTGCTGCTGTATAGCCTCCAATGTCCGCTTTCTCCCACAGCCCATTTGGAAGCTGACACATAGCTGTCTACCCATATGTCCACTGAGGCTGTGCCTATGTCTGGTACATATGTGGAGGGGAAACCATGACTGATTATATCAAAACAGCCTGGAGGGATTCCCTAAATGCTTAGAGGAAGGGCCTGGTACCCTCATTGAGTCTAGACAGGGGTCTGACCTAGATTTGTAAAGCTGATGTTCCTTTAAAAAAAAAGATGAAGACCAGGCACGTGGCCCCTGCACCTTAGGTTCCCCTCAAAGAAAGGCAGAATTCTACTGGGGGGGGGGGGCTTTTCAGTGCTGTTATGGCTTTTAAGCCCCTTCAGGGATAATGTCTTCATGCTTCTTTTCCCTGGCTTCCACTCCTTCCAAATATCCTCAGGACTCTGATTCATCTGATGAAGAGTTGGACTCTGGTGAGGAGTCATTAGCTTACTTTCTACAAGAACCACTCTCGTCCTGCCCTGGGGTCTGAAAAAGAGGAGGCTTTACCTTCTGACTCCCCTATGGAAGAACTGTCCTTTGGAGATACGGTGAACTGTCCTTTGGAGATACGGTGGTTTATATGATGGAATATTTTAAGTGGGCCTGTTCACAGGTTTCTGATGAAAAAAAATGATATGAACTCTTGCAAATAGAATCTTCTCAGCCTTCTGCAGTCTCTCCAGAACTGGATGCCTTTTTTGATACTTTCACTGCGGTGTCTCAGGCCCCTGATTCTTGTATCCTGCCCCTAAAAAGGACAGGTTCTATAATTTTCCTGAAGGTCAAACATTTTTGTATAAAAGCCCTTACTAAGTTCCTGCTGCTGTTTCTGTACCCACTGATAAATGATCCAAGTTGCTGTCTTCTCTAAGCTTTTACCCTTTGATAAGAACAGCTGTACCATGGCAGGTGTGGTAAAAAAAAATAGTATATACTTCTGCTGCCAGCTATTAATTACTAGACCCATATGACTAGGTATGTCTTGTCTCTTCTTTCCAAACTTGAGAGCATTCTAGCTGATTTGCTTGATTCAGAGGGTAAGACCTCTGTCTTTTCAATTTTTGAGCTCTGATTCTCAGGTGGCTTGTCATTCTCTTAAATGCAGTTATGATGCTGCTGATGCCTCCTCTAAGGCAGCTGCATTTGGATCTGTTATGAGGAGGTGTTCTTTTTTGCATTCTAGGCTCTGCCTGAATACATCAATGCCAGATTATTAAAACTCCCCCTTAGACAACCAGAATCTTTTTGGACTGTTACTACTGAATTGTTAAAGA
Source organism: Protopterus annectens (assembly GCF_019279795.1). Lineage (NCBI taxonomy): Eukaryota > Metazoa > Chordata > Ceratodontiformes > Protopteridae > Protopterus > Protopterus annectens. The sequence continues at coordinate 1,218,050,067 of NC_056744.1, forward strand.
CACTACAGGATAAAGGTAAAGTTGTGCAAGATTTGAAATGAATCTTTGATGTTAAGTTGTCCTATCTCACCTTCGTTTCTTGCTGGTTGGGATCGGAGCCGATCCTCTGATCCAACTCAGCCATCTTCTATAGCTCGAGAGCTGTCTACTGGCTCAAGGCTACCCCTTATCCCATGATGCCTAGCGCTAGCTACCCAGATCTCATTTGCCGCTTCAGCTGCTAGGTGTCGTTCCTACTGACTCATGCTCGTATAAGTTTCCTATTGAACTGTTTTTTGTCAGATTAGTCCTTTTTCTGGGAGTTTGTTTAAATTGTAGTACTCTAACTTGTGTTAGTTTAGTGTATTGGTAGTCCTTTCCCTTAGAACTCATTTAAATTAGAGAGTTCTCCCCCTCCCCTATCCCTTCTTGTAGGTTAGTGTTTAGTTTAAGCCTTTCCTTCTATCTTATTGTTAGGTAGCTGTTTAAGTTAGAGGCTTCCTAGTTTTAAAAAAAAAAAAAAAACAATCTTTAGCTGTAGTATACTGTGTTTTTGCCTTTTGTTGTTAGTGTTGTGGTATTTTGTTACCGCTGTTCGGCCAAAAAGTCAGTGTCGTATCTTTTAGGCATTTTGTTGGATATGTCTAAAGAATCCAAGGTGTCTGGATTCAAGAAGTGTGACTCATGCTGTCAGAAAATGTCTCTGACAGATGGGCACACTTCTTGCATCTATTGCTTAGGCGCAGTGTACCTGCAGGACTCTTGTTCTTTATGCTGTGCATTTAGCCCAAGAGTTCTGCAGGAGTGCAAAAATAAGCTTATTCTGAGGTGTCTTCTTAAGCCCCAGGATTCACTGGCCAAGGCTCAGCCTGTGAAATCCCCAAAACCGACCAAATTGTCGGCTCCAAGCTCGGAGCCATCATTGGTCCAAACTTCACCTGCTACTTCGGTTCCGGTCGGAACCGAGGAGACCATCTCCCCGTTGGCTCCATCAGTATCTTCGGAGCTGTCGCAGAGCCACAAGAGGCTGAGGTCCCCTTTTCTGGAATCCATACATTCGGCTCCTCGGTCACCCCTGCTGCAGAGTGAGCGCAGTCACAGATTTTCCCACTCCTCTCAGTCCTCTAGGCTCTCGGATCATGACGTGGAGAGAGTGGTCAGTAGGTTGCTGAAGTTGCAGGCACTTGCCAAGATGTTGTCCAGCCCTCCTCAACAGGTGTCTGCTCCGTCCACTTCTATCGATATTCCTCCTCCAACTCCATTGAGCTCGGAGCCGGAGTTCATTGGGGTTAGAGTTGTGGAACCATCAGCTCCAATAACTATTTCTCCTTCGGTTCCATCGTCGGCTCAGATTCCCTCGATGGTCCCGTCCATCGAGGGATCATGGCGCCGAGGCTCCCTTGTCGGCTCTGAGGGGGTGAGTGGCATTGGACCCTTGTCCGATCCCGTTCTCCCTCTCGGAGCTTCGGTGCAGGTGAGCTTGGCTCCTACATCGGCCTCGGAGCCGTCTCCCTCAGTGTGGAGAAGGATTCCTATTTCCTCTGAACCGGAGCCTTCTCTGCATCGTGGCAGGGATGCCTTCAATGTCATGAGGAGTGTGCTGTCCACTGAGTCAGCTTCACGTTCGACCCCACCGGCTCCGTCCTCTGTAGTGCCTGCGTCAACCTCTGCTCCTCCTCCAGACCCCAAGTGTGGGGAATCGGCGCTCCAGGGCACCCCATTGGGTGTTTCCTCTTCTTCCGAGGCCTCTCCTGATCATTTAGAGGAGCCCCCTCGGAAGAAGTTCAAGAGGAAGCACATTGACTCCCCTGAGTCTGTCACGTCTGATACAGACTTAGATGAATCGGAAGTGTCCCCGAGATCCCCCTCTGAAAATGTTTCCTTCTCGGACATCCTAGAAATGCTTAAGCAGAAGGGGGAACTGGAATCCCCTAGCCCCTACCGAGGATGAGTCTGTATTCCTGGATGCGTTCGGTTCCCGACCTTCCACCTCCTGGGTTTCTCCGCCTTTCGATCCATTCATGTCAGTGGTGGCTCGAAAGGCTTGGTCAGCCCCAGATACAGTGGAACCAACCCCGAGGAGACCCGGCAAGTTTATCACTGCACCCCTTGATAAGCAGTTCCTTACCAAAGGTGTTCCTGTGGATGCCATGGTGGAAGCAGCAGCCACTAAGAAAGAGTTAGCGGAAACTTCTTCGTCTGTCCATCCTCGAGTCCAGGACTATGGATAGATACGGGAAGCAAATGTTTGCTTCAGCTACCTTTTCTATGAGGTCACTGAATTACTTATGCCATTTTACCCGGCTTCAGAGGGATCTCCTTAAAGAGCTTGGAGATGCCCTTCAAGATCCATCAGCTGAAGGGGCTCAAGCTAAAGTGGCTTCTCAGCTGGCGACCCTTAATTCTGTAGTCAACTGCTCAATGAGGCTCATTTCCTATGCAGCCGATGGTGTGAGTAGAGCCGCAGGTACAGGCGTGGCCCTTAGGAGACGTGCATGGATGCGGCTGTGTAATTTTGCGGAACCCTTTAGAGCGTCATTCACCAACACCCCCTTTGATGGTTCCTTTTTCTTTGGACCACAGTCTGACTAAGTGTGAAGAAGAAGGCAAGACTCTTTTTGCCGTGGGAGTCTGTTTTTCCACTTTTTCCAGACCATACCCCAAGGGTCAGAAGAAGAGTGGTAAAATGTGGTTTCGAAAATCCCAGGGAGCCTCGCCTGACACATGTAGTGATTTTTCCTCCAGGGGCAGGGGAGGAAACAACAACAGACACCGCCCTCATGGCAGAGGGGGTCCGCAGAACCAGGGCAGCAGAGAATCCTTCTCTGAGAAGCCCTTCCAACATCCCTGAAGGGTTGCCCGGCTGCCCGACTCTGGAGGCAGTCGGGGGAAGACTATCACTGTACCCAAAAGCCTGTCAGAATTTAACGCAAGACAAATGGGTACACAATTGTATCCAGAGGTTACAGAATTCCCTTCTTTCAACCCCCCTTACCATCAAGCAAATCCCTTCCAGATGTTCCACCCCATCTGAGGGACCAAGCAGTCATAGAAGTTTCAAAACTGCTAGAAAAAAGTCATCCAGGAAGTCCCGGCAGACCAACACAGATCCGGAACTTACTCAAGGTTCTTTTTGGTACCAAAAAAAGACAGGGGACTGGAGACCGATTCTGGATCTCAGCAGACTTAAACAAGTCTGTTTAAAGAACAAAGTTTTGGATGGTCACACTATAGTCCATTCTACCCTTTCTGGGTCAGGACAATCTGATGTGCTCCATAGATCTCCAGGATGCGTACTATCACATCAAAATGGACAGGCACTCCAGGAGATTCCTTCGCTTCCGGCTGGGAGCCAGTCATTACCAGTTCAGAGCTCTGCCCTTTGGTCTCACCACAGCCCCCCAGGGTGTTCAAATGTATAGCAGTGGTCACGGCTCACCTGAGACATTGAGGATTCCAGGTGTTTCCATATTTAGACTGGCTCCTTACTGCTACTACCAGGCATCAACTTCTACAAACCAGGGACTACACAATCACAATTTGCTCCCAGCTAGGCATTACAATAAACTTTGAAAAATCTGCCTTGTTGCCCTGTCAATCTGTTACCTATATAGAAGCAGAATTAGACACAAGGAGTATGTCCGCAAGGCTACTGCCAGACAGGGTGACCACAATTCGTCAGCAAGTACAAATTCTAGTGCAGTGCAAAAGGGTCCAAGTCAGATTGGTCCTTCAAACTCTGGGTTCCATGGCAGCAGCGATTCTTCTAATCCCTCTGACCCACTTTCACATGAGAATCCTTCAGTGGCTTCTGTTCACACAGTGGTCTTTTCAACAGCTGCCCATGTCTCACATGATCATGATTACAGAAACATACAAAAGGCACCTTTCCTGGTGGATGGTCTCCCCACTAGTGTCTCAGGGCAGACCAATCATTCAGCCCCCTCCGGTTGCCACAGCGACCACAGATGCCTCCCTGATAGGGGGGGGGGGCATTATCAGGGCAGGACAGTCCAAGGCACTTGGCAGCCTCACGAGTACCATCTGCACATAAACATCTTAGAAATGAAAGCCGTGCAGCTCTTCAGGACTCTCTCCCTTCTGGGACCATTGCAATTCAAATGGACAACATGTCAGTGGTGTGGTACATCAACAAGCAGGGCAGAACCAGGTCCTACCCCCTATGTCGAGAAGCACTCAGACTCTGGCAGTGGGTGTTCTCCTCCCAATGATATCTGATTGCGACACACATCCCTGGATGGACCAACGTCATAGCGGACAGGCTCAGCAGAGCTATTCTCATGCCTCACGAGAGGTCTCTGAATCAGGTAGTTGCGGATCTGATCTTCCGCAAGTGGGGACAGCCTTGCTGCGATCTTTTTGCCACCCCTTTCAACAGCAAATGCAGCAACTACTACTCCTTTCTTCCACTTCCCGGTCACTCTCCCAGAGACGCTCTAGTCCACGATTGGCCTCAGGGACTTCTTTATTCCTTCCCTCCGTTTCCTCTTGTACCGGAAATCGTACAGAAAGCTATTTCATTGGGTTGCAAAATTATCCTCATTGCCCCCTACTGGCCTCGACAGATATGGTTCCTGTTCCTGCACCGTTACCTTCTCAAGCAGCCCTGGACTCTGGATCCTATTCCGGAACTGCTGATTCATCAGTCAGGTGGGCTGCATCAATCCCTCAAAACACTCCAGCTCACAGCTTGGTTGCTCCACTTCCAACTCTAGCCAGGCTTCCCAGCATTTCCCTGGCTGTTCGTGAGATTATTGTCTCCTCTCACAAATCCGCCACTAGAAAGACTTATGCTAGCAAATGGAAACATTTTTCTTGTTGGGCAGAGGCTAGGAACATAGATCCCTTTTCAGCCCCAGTACACGAAATCTTGGAGTTCCCAGCAGAACTTTTTCATTCTGGGTCCGCTTCTGCTACAGTCAGAGTTCAATTGGCGGCCATCTCTAACTTTCATGTTGGGTTGTCTAATTTAAACATTGTCTCATAAGCTGTGTAAAGCTTTTCTCAGAGAGACTACTCTCCTTAGGTCCCCAGTGAGAGATTCCCCCTCCTCCTTGGGACCTTCATTTGGTACTAACCTCCTTAATTATGCCCCCTTTTGAACCGGCAGCATCCTGCTCCATTAAGTTTCTATCTTGGAAAACTCTCTTTCTGGTAGCTATTACTTCAGCCAGACGCGTCTCTGAACTTCAGGCACTAAGTGTTCATCCTCCGTACTTAGTTTTTCCTAAGGACAGGGTTGCTCTGAGGACTAATCCCTCTTTCCTTCCGAAAGTTTGCTCAGAAAATCTGAACCAATCTATCGACCTCCCTGTGTTTCCTAACCACACCAACAAGGCAGAATACAAATTACACCAAATGGATGTTCATAGACAATTGCGTTTTTACCTGCATAGAACGAAGGATATAAGGAAGTCGGACCAACTTTTCCTTTCCTATGCTCAGGGCAAACAAGGTCTCCCCGTTTCCAAAGTGACCTTATCCAGGTGGTTGTCTCACATTATTACCTTCATCTATCAACTGAGAAACAAAGAGTTGCCTATCAAACAGAAAGATCATTCTACTAGGGCCTTGGCCACCTCTGTAGCCTTCCAGTCTAGATTGCCCATGGACTCTGTGCAGCTGCTACGTGGGCAAAGCCTCATACCTTTATTTCTCATTACAAGTTAGATATGGTCTCCAGAAGTAGAGCTAGCTTTGGTTCCACTGTTCTGAAAAGTCTGTTCCAATGAGCCACCCAGGATTGTAAGTGCTAGGGACGCTGTCCCAACCAGCAAGAAACAAAGGCGAGATAGACAACTTAAAGAAGTTATGTACCTACCATAACGTTCCATGTTAGTTGTCTTCATCTCGCCTTCTTTCTTGCATCCCCCCTCCATCCCCCTGTCCTATTGGACCGAGAGGAGTTCAGGTTTCACTGGCTGAGTGTTCTTTGGTTTGTTTCCTCTACTGACTTAGAGAGTATGACAGGTATGCTCAACCTTTTGCTTGGAGGGATTCATTATATAGCTATGGCTGGGGTTAGCTATTTCAAATGAGATCTGGGTAGCTAGCGCTAGGCAACATGGGATAAGGGATAGCCTCGAGTCAGTAAACAGCTCTCAAGCTATAGAAGATGGCCGAGTCGGAGCCGAGGATCGGCTCCGATCCCAACCAGCAAGAAAGAAGGCGAGATGAAGACAACTAACATGGAACGTTATGGTAGGTACATAACTTCTTTTTTCTCCTGTTCCTAGATTTCAGATAAATTATTCATCTCAACCGCCTTCTGTCTGAAGGTGGCCTAGACGGCCTTCTGGGAGCAGGAGGGCTTCTAGGAGAGTTTTTCCAGACATGCCTTCTCAGTGTTTTCTAAGGGCCAGAAGCCGCCTTTCCCAGAAAAATCTTCATATATTTGACATTCAGCCACTCATACCCCTCTGCTGGATTCCTTTGTTCCTCATGTTGACTTTCTTTTCCTGTTTGGCAACAGATAAACACAAATGCTTAGGTGCTTCCCATTATCCAGAATGGTCATTTTATGATCTGAAATTAACCTCCTCTACTCTCAAGGCTTTCCTCAACTGCCTCCTTGTCATCTCCCACATTTTCCTTTGGTTCTTCAGATCTGGTGGTACAGGGAACCATTTAGCCCGTCTTCTCTTCTCATCAAGGAAAATGTTTTTATTCCAGGATGTTTCTGGCTTATTCTAGACCTGTCCTCTGTCAAGGTTCTCTCTCTCATGATATTGTCTCTTCACACAAGTTTCCCTCTGTTGCTTCCTCAAGCTTTTCTGGTATCCCTGAATATGAAGGGCTTTTATATAGACATTCTTATTCCCTTTCTCTTTAGGAAGTTTTTGTTTCTCTGTTTCTTTCTCTCATCATTTTTCTGCTTTGTCTTTTGATCTTTCTGCAGCTGAAATGGTCTTTGCCAAACGTCTGCCCCCTGTGGTAGCCTTATGCAGACTTCAAGGAATTCAAATAATCCCTTACTTGGACAGCCTGTTGATTCAAGCTCCATCTCAGCAGCTTCTGTTTCAGGCTATTCAGTTCACTGTGCTGCTTGTATACAGTGATGGGAGTAATCTATTACAATAAGTAATATATTACTGTAATATATTACAATTTCTAGTAACTAGTAATATAACTAGTTACTTTTTCAAAATAGTAACTAGTAATAGTAATATATTACTTTTTTTAGTAACTTAAATGTGAGTTACTTTTGAGTTACTTTTGCTTAAACCAGTGGTTCTCAACATGGGTGATATAGCCTCCTAAAGAGGGATGTGAAACTTCCGGGGAATAGTAATCAGATGTTAGGAGGTAATAGACACTTTGAAGTGGCAATTTGGATAAAACAATTACAACATAATTTTGGCATAACTCCTAGCACGTAGCATTCATAATAGATTATTAGAATTAGTCTAGAGTAAAATTTACTTAATTCTTTTAGCACTGCAAGGAGGTGAAAGCTAATGATGACCAGACTCCAGCCCTGCCCTGGTACTCTGGGATTCTTACCCACTAAAACATCCCCTAACACTTGACAGTTGTAGTCTGCCAGCGATCATATCCTTACCTCGTAGTATAATAAATGGAACGGGTTCTTCATACCACCATCAGTAAAAATCAAACTCATCAGTTGAGCACCCGATGCCCCAAACCACTGTACCAAGCAGGATGCTTCAAGTGGATCTATGATTAACCAACTTTTGTCCTGACAATAGTTTGTTCTATTTAAAATTCTTTTCAGGTTTAGATTTTTAGTTGCTGAAAATAGACAAAATGTGATAGGTGTTTATAGGTCTTGTGCTGTTGGCTGATTTGGTTTAATTATCTGTGAGACTCTAGCTATAAAGATTAGTTTTCTTCTTCTCCTTTCAGCTGTGCCCATTAGGGATCACCACGGTGGATCATCAGTCTGCAGAACATGTGGCAGTGGAGTTTTACATTGTTGAGTTGCCAGTCCAGCATTCAACCTTCTTCAGAAGGCACACACATGCACACATTCATACCTAAAGCCAACTTAGAATGTCTAATTCACCTGCAGCATGTCTTGGGAATGTAAGAGGAAACCAGAACACATTGAGGAAACCCACTTGAACACAGGGAGTGTAGATCATAGTGTGTGTGTGTTGTACTTTTAAAGCCACTGTAGTTCATGGGCACATGCACAGAAAGTACTGAGATGCTGAGCCATGGGCTCAAGCTCAATGACAGGAAATGTATAGTTATCCCTTTTGGGGAAAAAACATGTGCCCATGAATTGCCACATAGGTGGCAGTACACTAAACACCAAAAGTGTGATAAGAGACTTTGGGACACAGGCGGATAGTGGTCTCACCTTCAATAACAACATTACCACAACAGTCAGGAAATCCTTCTATGTGTCACACCTCATCACTAAGGGCTTTTCATCTGGAAAAAAGGTCATTGTCTCACTGTACTCATCCCTCATTAGACCCATTATAGAATACAGTGCCCCATTTGGTATGTACCTCTCAAGACATCTGCAACAACTGGAAAGGCCGCAGAAATACCTCACTAAAAGAATCGCAGGCCTAAAGCAGATGCCCTTTGCTGACCGCCTTAAACTCCAGCTATAGTCTGTCGCATGTCATCTACTCCGAGGTGATCTCTGCTTAACATACAAGGCCATGTCAAACCCAGAGCTGTTGGACATGCTACACTTAAAGAAATCCCAATCCCTCAGAACCACACGCCCCAGGGATCTAAACCTTGTCATCACAATAAACAAAACATGCTGGAGGGAATATGTTTCTGACCCAGAGACTCTCCAGACTCTGGAATAGACTGCCCAGACATGTCAAGCAGAGTGCCTCTTTGGCCCTCTTCAAAAAGAACCTTGATGATTGGATGGGAGAAAGGAAATTCATCCCGGGGATCATGTTAGTCGCCCTGCTAGACATGGGTCCAGGGAAGTAAATAGTGTGGGAAGAAATAGCCACGGAATTTGTATTTGCTAGGCTTGTATAGGCCCTAGGGCCGATAGCCTAGTACCATCCTATGAATGTGCAAGCAGAGTGCCATTTTGTGTAAGCAGCTGTAGTGAAAGCATGTATGTGTATGGCAGTCAGTCAGTTAGCTAGTTTGCTTAAGTTTTATGTTCCAGTCATGCATCCTGATGTGTTTGTGTGTAATAAATATCTTAAATGAACATCCAAACTTTGTCATCTTATTTGAATACACAAGACGAGTGACATGTTGCCAGAATGGGATCCAAAGTCAAAACTTCTTAAAATCATGAGGCGCACAGTCAGAAATGGAGGAATATACAAGAGTGGCTCAAATGACTGCAAACGACTTGTAAACAGGTCAGAAAATATTTCCAGGTTCTTAAACTCATTTAAATGATTTTTCCCTCAGTGCATATAAAGCAAAGCATTCCAAACAAATTAGTGAATAAACAAAATGTTTAAAATTGAGACATACTGTAAAAAGCACTTGAAATAATTACGAAAACATTTGAAACAATATCAGAATCATATAAAATGTTGAAAAAAAGAGAAAACTATTTTTTCATGTCCTCCTTTTTCACATTAACTAAAGCTATTCAAAGTATCTAAAATTTGCAAAGTGTTGGCAGTGTGTGCAGTATTACAGTACAGTCTTTTCAGAGAGTACAGTTATTTCAGAGAGTCTGTTGTACAGCTGAATATAATTACAAGTGCTTGGTGTGTTTGACACTTATTTGGCATGGCAGAGAGATTTCACAGACCTGATTAGCTTGTGTTCCATAATAATACTGCTGAAAACTGGAGAGTGTTTGCTTAAGAATGTTATTTTCATACAGGTTGCTTTCTGATAAAGACGAACATACAAAAACATTTATTCTGCTCAATTTAGCTGGTTCAGAAGCCATTGAGAGAGACCATTAATTTGTGTATGCACCTGCTGTTTATGCAGAGGAGGAGGAAGACTGTCATATTGTGATACAGGTTGAAACGTGGGAAGACTGTGCAACCCTCAAATTAATATTATAGTAGAAAGGCACTATTTTACACAAGATCAAAAGCCTGGTGAAACTTTTGCAGCATATATAACTGACTTGAGAAACAAGTCAAAAACATGCAGATTTGGTGATCTGAGAGATGAGTTGATAAAATATAAGCTTGTGTGTGGTGTTAATGATGCAGCGAGAAAGATTTTGCTTTGAGACAGTGATTTAACTTTAAGCAAAAACACAGAGATTTGGCAGCTATACGATCTTATAGAAAAGTACACAAATATGCTTATGTATGACAAGAACATGCTTGCAGCTCCTTCCAGCATGAATGTTGATAGCATGCAGCACACTACGGCTGACATTTGGACCCATCAGAATTGTAGTTTCTTTGGTGTCACCACCCACTGGATCAGCTGTGACACACTTCAAAGAAAATCAGCTACTTTGCCATACTGCAGATTACAGGAAAGGCATACATATGATCTCATAGCATCAACTCTTGAGAGCATTCCCATCAAGTACAAGATAGATCAAAAGGTGTGTGCAACAATTACTGACAATGGCAGCAATTTTGAAAAGGCTTTCACTGTCTTCTCAGAATGTGAGAGATCTGAGACTACAAGCATTCTGTCCCAAGATGAGGATGATGATGGTGAAGTGATTTACAACAGCGTGAAAGTCGTGCTGAGTCAGTCAGGGCAAAGCAGGAACACCTATTCACTGACTCCCCATCTGAGATGTGCAGCACATACATTGAATCTAGTTGCAGTGCATGATGCTGAATCTGCTTGTGGTGATAAACAGTATAAAAAGATCAAGCGAAGCACCGTGGCCAAGTGCTATGCTGTTTGGAACAAGGCTAGTCACAGCACCCAAGCTGCTGAGGTGGCTTGAAATAAGTGTGATCTGGCATTGATTATTCCCAATGCAACACAATGGAATCCCACTTTCTACGCGATGGAGAGAATTCATCTCATTGCAACTCAAGGTGAAGGTTTGCTGAATGAGATACGTGAACAGATTGGAATTGTTATCTTCAGGCCTGCAGAAATTACCTTTGTTGCTGAGTTTGTGCAAGCAATGCAACCCCTGGCAATGGCTCTGAACATCTTGCAGTCAGAGTTGAAAACCTTCATGGGAATCCTGATCTCCACCATTACGTGCCTGAAAAACAAGTTGTCCGAAGTCAGGCAGTCTGTGAAGCTTGTTGTGCCACTAGTTGATGCTCTTCTTAAAGGAATTGAGGCTTGGTTCAATCACCTTCTGGAGCATGAAGAGCTCATTCTGGCTGGAATAGTGCATCCACAGTTCCATTTGCGATGGATGGACATTGAAGAGCAGAAACTCAGAGGCAAGGCTCTGCTCCTTGATGCCATGCAGAAACTGGATGAACCTGCACATGGGTCATCTGAAGCTTCTGCATTAACTGCCAAAGACAATTTCAAAGACTCGATGAAAGCCAATGTTAGCATATCTTCTAAGGTGGACATGTATCTGGCTGACCCTTCCAGAGAAATATCTTGTCTCAACAGTTACCCTATAGTCAAGAAGATGTTGAGTCTTGGTGGACAAGTGCTGACTGCAAGAAGAAATAGACTCACTGAGGAACACTTTGAAAAGTTACTCCTTCGAGCCGACAGAAATGTGTAGTAATTGTGAATAATTATATAAAGTGATGTTTTGGTTGACGTTGTGTTAACAGTCTTGTTAGACTTTTATATGACATTTTCTGTAAGCATTTTTGCATCCTCAACATTTGTCTTGGCAGATTAGCCTAATGTTCATTTGTTGAAAATTTGATGGGTTGTAACTTATGAGTCTTGTGTTGCTGGCTGTGTGTACTATGGTTTAAGTATTATATTGTGCCTCTCTAACTGTAAAGACTAGTCTGTGAGACTTTGTAAACTGGAAAATGCTATTCATCATTATTTCAACACTGTGTATACAACTTTAATACACTCATATTCATGTGCAGTAAGCATGTATTCCTCACACACAAGTAACGACATGTAT
>NC_056744.1:1218062528-1218110028 GCF_019279795.1 Protopterus annectens
TATATATATATATATATATATATATATATATATATATATATATATATGTGACTCTGGATATGAGTTTTCCATAATTCTGTTAATCTTCATACACTGTTGTAGCAGCAAACAAGATCTGAGGTAATTTGGTAGGTGCATTCTGGGTAAGGGAGCTCAAGCAATTTGGTGGCTGCAAGCTTTAGCATAGGCCGACTTCGATCCGATGGATTGGATCTAAGCCCACTTAGAGAGGAAGAATGAAGATAGACAACACAGATGGAATGTTATGGTAAGTACATAACTTCTTTTTCTGTTAATTTTTGAAGTGCCTTTAAGGCGTGATCTGAAGCACTATCCCTGTTTAGTGTTCCCCATTCCTTAATATTGCATAATTTATTGATTAGTCTAGGGTAGTATGGAGGTGTGACAGCCTCCCCCACAAACACAAATTCAAACATTCATGTATGTATACATGCACATAGCCCCCTCACCTATTCACCTACACATCCCCTAGCTAACTGACCTACTGCAACCCCCTAGACAGTCATGCGCACGCGCGCGACCACACACACACGAGCGACCTTTAATATACTACCTGTCTAATAAACAACCTGCGCTTATTTCTACCTCTGTGGGTGAACACGAACTTTTGGCCACCTGTATTAACATGAGTGGCTACGAGCGGCTTGGCTGTGTAAATGCCTTGCCATTAACCTAGTATTCTCTTATGCTGTCTCTTTAGTTCGAAGATCTTTAATGTATTTGCATTTTCTGTTTTTGTTACTTAACCTAACCTAGCTATTTCTGTGTAAATCATAATACAGTTTTTATTTTCATTTAAGTATTATTCGTTTGAAACTTTCATGGGGAAGTTATGGTTGTAGTTAGTTCTTGATAAGTGTTTAGGGAGAGAGAGGGTTTAAAACTTGAGTTAAATTTAATTTATTGCCATTAGGTTTGCTATATCTTCCGGGTCAGTACAGGTGGCTCGGTTTACAATTAATTCAGTACATTGTTGTGTATCGTCTTTGAGATTGTGTGCATAGCTGAAGAAAGCTTTGTGATTGTCCTTGGCCTGAGAGGCTATTTTTAACTCAAGTTTAGCTTTGGTAGACTTGAATTGATGAGGGAGTTTTCATCTTGCCAGGCATTATACTTTAGTCCTGAGCATGTTATGGGTAGGTACAGCTGTATGCATGCATGCAACTGTTAATATGATTATACAGAGTTTCCATGAACAGTTCCATAGTGGCTACAGTATAATGTGGTGTGGAGATGGCTTGGAAGTTTGTCAAGACATCACAATAGTAGGATGTTTGCTTTAAAATAATTCCTAAAAGTTCAGGGTTAGCTGGAGAGCTGTATTTTTTTTTTATTTCAAAGGAGACCTTTTGGTCCAGCATTACCAGTCAGGACAGTACACTAGGGCTGGTGCAGGTTAGCTGGAGAGCTGTATTTTTTTTTTTAATTTCAAAGGAGACCTTTTGGTCCAGCATTACCAGTCAGGACAGTACACTAGGGCTGGTGCAACGTTCTCCCATGTTTGTGAGAACCAAGTCAAGGATGTTTGCCTAGTGGATGTACGGACTTGCTTGTCCAGGATATTTGTTTACAGCGTCCCTGAATCTCTGGTCCTGCATATTAGGGTTTGTGTGTGATTCCCCTTAAGTAGTGGGATAGTTAGTCACCCATGTTTATGGTGTTGGGTTGAAAGTCGCCAATGAATATGGTGTTGGGTTGAATGGGGAGTGTCTCCAGTATGTTTAATTAAATTTATTTATTTGTATTTATCATGTAGTGCACTCATCAGTATTAACTAATTTTAGGCTCAGCCTGGCTATGTATTATGCAGGAGGACCTAGAACTTGCAAGGATACAAAAGGGACTTGTGTTATAGTAATTTGGATACAAAAGCTTAAGCACATTTTACTGATTGAACAGACATGTGGTGCGGTACATAGAATCATCTGAGAACATAGCAGAAGCCACAACCCATCACCTTTTTCTTACTCTCAAAACAGATTTACTAGTACAGTGCTTTTTAGTAATCCTTAATAACATATTCGTGCAGGTGCCAATGGAGGACATATCTCTGATGTTTCTATAGTAACTGGAGTACACAACATTAGTGAGGCATGCAGTGTTAAAGAGAGCAATCAAGCATAGTCATAGAAAACTAAAGGTGCGGCAATAATCACCTGGGCCATTTCCAATGGATATTCGTGGGACACATTGTGGCTTGGCTCCATGGTCCAACACCACACAGTGGAACTGCGACAAGTCCATTAACCCTCTGACAGAGACCAGAAACAGCTCAGTTTTCATCAAAGGTTGCACAACCACCAGCCCCCCTCCCATCACCCTGACTTCCCATGCAAAGTCGGAGCCCTTTTTTCAGTATCTCAGGTAATGGTGACCCTATGTCTGATCTACTCATAATTGTAGTACTGGCCATTGACAGCATTGATGTCAACTACAACCCAAGCAAATTCACAGTATGGGCGGTTGGCATCCTTCTTCCCGAAACAGCCATCTGCCATGGGGATGGCAGGAGTACAACACATCTCATTCCTAGCATCCAATAATTTGTTCTTCCTAGTCTTCCCATCATCAGAGGCCTTGCTCTTTGTACTCTTCCCCTTGCCAGCCATATTGCTGCAGTATAAAAATTACATCATGTGAGTATGCAGATATAGACTTCTTGTCCACCTGCTCTGTGAATGGTAGAATACCCTTTCTCCATTTGGAGTGTTAGTAGTACACATAGGAGTATACATTATAAACTCCAAAGATGTAACAGGTCATTTGTCAACCATGAAGACAACCCCCTCCCCAACACAGTACGTACAGATGCCTCTGGCATGCAGATAGCCTGTCTGACAGTGACACCTCCTTCATGCCACATTACTTCCATGTGTACAATCTGGCAGGTGCCCTTCTAGCTGTTGTCCCCATCAGCAGACACACAGCTGCATACACATACACATTACCATGTAGGCTGTTGCTTTAATAGTATAATGTGTATAATTTGAGTGTGGCAGTCTCATGTTACTGTTAAATTATGTTAAATGGCAGAGGTGACCAGACTGACCACATACTACTGTATCCGTTATTGTTTATTGTATCAGTACAAAATATCACCAAGCAGTCAGAGTTATTTCAATTCTGTTATAACATAGCTAGAATAAAGCATTTGCTTCTCACGAACTGTGACGTGCCTAGAATCAGTGCACACTTGGATCAGCATTTCTCTGGAGAAGAGGAAGCAATGTCCAGTTTATATACACTTTTCATAGCAACAGATGTTTTTCAGTGGCCTTGTGGTTGGGATGACTGACTTCTGTTCCATGTCCTTTGGTTATATTCATCATTTCTGCATCTGAATACTTTACAGAAAGTCCATGTTCCTTTTTTGAACAACCTCCTTCTTTGTATATTCCAAATATTATAGCAGGATGCCATTTACCGTTAATGTTTAGCTCACAACCACATCTTAAACAAGTAAAACTAGATATAGTCTTTTTTCCATGAACCATTTTCAAACATATTTACAGTAAAGCTAAACTAAGCATGTTTCATCAGAAATTATTTTTGCAGGTGTCTGACACACAGCTATTTGCTTCAGTACATTACATCTATTCTTAACTCTGCAGTTTGTGCTTTCTTAAGCACATTGTCTGTTCTTAACTCTGCAGCTCAGCCTTGCAGTTTCTGCTTTTTAGAAAGAAACATTTTATTTCAAACCTTGTATTTACGATATAGAAACAAGCATCATTTCAAAACCTTATATTAAGTAAAGCATTTGCTTTGGGAAAAATATTTAATGTTATATAATATCTATTAATTTCCCCTTTTTATTTTGATTAAGCCAAAGGAAAAAATGCAATCTACAGAAGAATATGATCCTCTGTACTTTGAGCCCTTTCAGCCACTGCACTTACTTGATTAATAGTTCTATTAAGACAACACGCATACAAATTGTAGATAAAAGGATAATGACAATGAAGGCAATCAGTGCCATGATTATAGTACCCCACCAACCTGAAAACAGTCCGCTTAACCAGTTGGACCACTCTGTGCTCCATGTTTTCCTGGATTTTAAGAAAACCTCTGCAATTCTTTCTAAATGTCGATTTATAGATTCTGATTTATCAGGAATGTACATACAGTATTCCATTTTGATCAATGTGTATACCCCCTCTTGGCTAGCAAGCAAGTAATCTGAAGCCATTCTGTTCTGGAGGACCATTGTCCTCATTGCTACCATTTTTTCTGTTATATCTGAGATAGCTCCATAAGTTGCATTTGCTAAAACTTCCATCAGCTTTGCAACTTTCCATAATTCCCATATTGCCTAAGCGGCACCATACCAGGGAAAAATCCCAGTTCCTGAAATAACCCGACCGAAATACAAAAGGCGGGGGAGTATCCATATTCATCGAGGATACCTACACCTCCAGGTTAGTGACACAGCATGATGCTTCAGAGATTATCCACGTGCAACTAACAATGGGCAAAACTGAAATTCAAATTGTATCTTGCTACAGATCACCCACCATGTCCCAGGACTCCCATTCCACATTTCTGGAAATGCTGGGTAACATAAAGGTCCTACCAAACACCCTAATTTTGGGTGATTTCAACTACCCAAACATTAACTGGGAGAACTACTCCAGTACTAACTCCCTTTCCAAACATTTCCTAGAATTTATATACTCAAATGCCCTGGAACAACTGGTCAACACTCCCACCAGAGGTGACAACTTATTGGACCTGGTCATAACCAGCATGGGCGACCGGTGTTCCACACCGGAGGTCAACCCCTCGCTGGTTAGTATCCACATTCCGCACCCACCCCCGGACAAGGAAACCACAGTGAAAAACCTTTCAAAAGCAAACTTCACATTACTTAAGATGGAGGTGGAAAGTTTCAAAGCCCCCATGCTAAAAGATAACAATGTCCAAGCTGCAAAATCCTTTACTAATGCATTCTACAGGCACTTACAGGAATGCATGGATCGTGCTACCCCAAGCAAAACCAAGACTCGCTCCTCTAAGAAAATGAAACCAGTCTGGTTAACCCCTGCCATAAACAAGCTATACAATAGGAGGAGGAAACTAGTACGGAAAAGAGTAAAATCCGAAGAAGGGAAGACATCCCTGATCAGTATTGGCAAGAAACTAGGATCCCTCATAAACTCATCCAAGACAAGCTTTGAAAGAAAACTTGCCAAAGACTCCAAAGATAACCTCAAGGCATTCTTTAGCTATGTCAGGAATCTAAGTGGCAATGCTCAGATCTGCTCAAAGTTAGTGCAGAATGGCACAAAATACACGGAACGAACCGATATTGCCAACATCGTGGCAGACAGGTTCAGTGCAAACTTCACCCCCCTCTCACCCCCAAAATGGCCCATAACAATACCAGAAGAATGTAGAGCCCCTGAAATCAGACACTCGGGTGAAAATAGTCTCTCCAAAGCCAAAATCACAGCATCAATGGGGCTGGACGGTGTCCCAGGCTGCATCCTACACGAGCTCAAAGACAAACTAACCCCTCACCTAAACACACTGTTCAAACTCAGCCTCTCCACAGGCTATGTACCCATAGAGTGGTGCACAGCAACGGTTATTCCACTCCACAAAGGTGGAGCCACAACAGACCCCGGGAACTAGTGCCCTATAAGCCTGACTAGCTTGGTATACAAGGCTATGGAGCGCATCATCATGGAACTCATTAACAGAGACATTAGGAACCTCCAAACACTGGACCCTACCCAGTTCAGCTTTGTTAAGGGCAGATCATGCCTCCTAAACCTGGTGGACTTCTTTGAGACAGTTACCAAAGCTATAGAAGAGGGAAAGGTGGTACACACAGCCTACCTAGACCTCACAAAGGCCTTCGACACCATTCCCCATTCTGGTATTATAGACAATCTCACCAGCCTGAACATAAACCCTTGTGTCACAAGATGGGTTGCCAATTGGCTCACGGACACAACCCACATGGTGAGAGTTGCGGGAGGTAGGTCTGACTCTAAACCGGTTACAAGTGGCATTCCCCAGGGGCTCAGTCCTAGGACCCCCTTCTGTTCAGCATATACTTCTCAGAAGTACAGACAAGCACAGGAGGACTATGGCTGGCCAAGTTCACAGACGACTGCAAACTAGGGGCTATAATTGGCTCACCGGCTGACACAGACATCCTCCAAAAGGGTCTCACTGAGACGGATACCTGGTGTCAAAATCATGGCCTCAAGCTAAATGCCAAAAAGTGCATAGTTATTCCCTTTGGAAATAAAGTACCCACAAACTACCACACAGGTGGTAGTCTCCTAAATACGGAAAACATAATAAGGGTTCTGGGGACCTAAGTAGATAGTAATCTCTCCTTTGATAATCACATTGCCAAAGTGGTTAGAAAATCCTGTGTGGCCCACCTAATCACAAAAGGGTTTGCATCCAGATCAAAAGAGGTCATCGTGCCCCTCTACTCATCACTCATCAGTCTCATTGTAGAGTACATTGCCCCATTTGGGATGTACCTTACAGGACACCTGCAACAGCTGGAAAGACCACAGAAGTACCTCACCAAGAGGATCACTGGCCTCAAACAGATGCCCTATGCAGCTCGACTGAAGAAACTCCAGCTGTACTCAGTTGCATACCTCCTGCTCAGAGGTGATCTCTGCCTGACATACAAGGCCATATCCAACCCAGAATTGATGGACATGCTCCACCTAAAGAAAACCTCATCCCCTCGAGCCACTCACTGTAGGGATCTAAACCTCACCACAACAATAAATAGGACGTGCTGGAGGGATAGATTCCTGTCCCAGAGACTTCCCATGCTTTGGAACAAGATTCCAATCTACATTAGGCAGAACTCCTCACTAGCACTCTTCAAGAGAAACCCTGACGAGTGGATGGGAAACAGAAAGTTTACCCCGGGGATCTGAACAGAGGCACAGAGAACTAATCTAAGGGGGCGGCGAAAGCCAACACATTCTGGCTAGGCTTATAAATGCCTTCGGGCAGATAGCCTAGTACTTATCTATGAACATCCTATGTCCAACTGTTTTAAATCGTCCCCTATTTTGGAAAAACTATCGAGAGCCTCCCTCTTTTTATGGTGATTTCTTACCATGTCTTATGGTAATGTGTGAGTAATTCTCATCATTGGGCTGCATACTGTATGTAACATGATCCCTGCCAATCCTGTCAGTAGCCATTTATAAGCATTCTTCCCACATAGGTTCATAGGTTCATACTAGGCTATCTGCCCGAGGGCATTTACAAGCCTAGCCCATAGTTTTGTGGCTGTGCTTCCTTTAGTTAGTATGGGATGGGGAACCTTTGCTTTATTCTGCTGAGCAGTGACACTGAGGTAATCCCTGGGGTATATCCCTGCTATCCAATCTCCCCATCCATTGTTTCTCTTGACTCTGGCCAGCGAAAGAGGTGCTGCTTCCTCACATATATTTTTGTTCCACAGCATAGGAGTCTTTAAGATGAATCTATCCTTATCCACGCGTCCCCTATAGCCGCGGTCGTGGTTTAAGTCTCCACTTTAAGTCTCCACGATCTAGATTTTTTGAGTATTTTTTCATCAAATCTGGGTTTGACATGGCCTTGTTGATATGGCTCCTTGTTATGCTAGGCAAAGCAGCCACTGGAGTAGCTGGAGGCGTAATGTGGGCAGAGCTAGGACAGATGTTTGAGGAGACAGATGTTTGAGACCCTTTGTCCTTTAGTGAGGAACTTGTCGGGTCAGGACCTGCTCAATGGGGCATCCAGTCAATCATTGGTCTGATGGGTGATGAGCATGGGGATTGGGATGATGATTGATCTAGATGAACTACTCTATGACCTCTGGCATGTAGAAGGTCTCTCTTCATGATAAGGCTACATGGGTCCTCCTAACCACTTTATCACTTTGTGGGGTCCCCAGGTCGACAGACACTTATTCTGTACCAGTCCCCAGGTCCTTGACAACTGCTTTCTGTGGGTTGCTGATTGCCAAGGGTATGCTCATATTAGGGGACCTTGTTTAACTTTAGGCCAGCATTTCTTTTGGCAGTTATTTTACTATGAGGCCCTGGGTGATATTCAGTTGATGCTTACTATGGCTTCAGTGAAGAGTCATCATCTGCAAACTTCGTCAGCTTCTCCACTATGCCTAGTTTTGCTTTCACTTGAAAAGTATGTGCTCCCATAACCTCCTGTGTGGACTACTGTGGTACACCACTCCTGTGTAGCTTTGGAGTTCCGACCAGTTGCCAGCGACTTGACCCTGTGGGTTCTGACAGCAGTCAGTCTGGTTGGCGCCCCAGACAAGGACCCACATTTGCTGATGAGTTTTTCAATGATGTAACCCATCTTGGGATCAAAATGCTACTAACCCAGATCGGTAGGTTTTTCAATGCCACTTTCCCTCAGGTATGGTGGGTGACTGCCTCGAAAAATCAATGGCTTTGGCTTAGGCATTAAAGGCCAATGGCTTTGGCAAACTGATGGATCCAAATGCAAGCTCTATGTCTTTATTTATACAACCATTATGACAAAGAACATGGCAGATAAGGTTTGTCAAGCTGGTGCTGCACTTCATCTCAGTAGTCCTACCGCCTTATGAAGTGTGGGACCATACAGTGCTTGTGGGCCTGGTGGCGATAAGGAGGGCAGGTCGGTAAAGGCACCGGCTAGAAGTCAGGTTTAATTTGCACGTTCGTGGCCCTACACAGCCGGGGAGTGCATCGGTGGATTAGTGGAGTCTCCATTTTGTGGGTGAGATTCGCTGTCACTTTGGCGTTGGTTTTGTTTGGTGGAGAAATCACTGGATATAGTTATCTCCTTTTGGGAGAAGTTTGCTCACTCTCTGTCTAGATGTTTGTTGGCAATGTCTGTAGATCAGTAATCTTCACCATTGTTTGCTTAGTTCTGAGTCTGTGTATTAGTATCTCTCCTGTTTCTACAGGACTGCACTTTCCTTATGATTGTCTTTTTCTGAAAATAGCTATTTTTTTCTCAAAGATTCTTAACATAGCTTTTTTATGAGAGAGCTTCTTTAGTTTTGACTTAAGAGCTTCAAGGGTCTTCTTTTGCTTTTATGATTTTATTTCTATATTTCTTTGGCTCTTATTTGTTGTAGAGTTGTCTTATGGTTTTTGTTGTAAGAGTCTAAGGTGTTTTGGGCTTCACCCCTTTTGTTGTGCCTTTTGTTTAAATCCATAGCACTTGTTTTGTAGTAGCCTTGGTACAAAGAGTCTTTGTTTTGTGTGGGATTGCCTTATCCATAAGTGATATGACATATGAAAAAGAACCCTTCTGCCAGAATTGTAACATTCTCTTGGTCCATTGAATTAGTTGTGGATTCACTTTTAAAGAAGTCGTTCATACCTTCTTTAAAAGAAGCATTGTGTGTGGATTCCCATACTGTTTATTTTAGCAACTTGTCCATGATACTCATGCTTTTCACGTGACCAAAATTGGTGTAAAGTAATGGAATAGTTACAATTACTAATACCAACTCTGACTGTCCCTTTCTTTTGAAAACAGAGTACCCTTTTTCTGCTTCCATCAACTGTTAATGTTCTTTTATGGCTGATTGTTTTACAGTTCTATTTTTATAAGATCCTTTAGACATAAAACCTGTATCTGTAACATCTACAGGGACTGCATGTAATGGCATTTTCCCTCTGTAAGGAATGTGGCTGCAAACCCAACAATTTGATTTATTGTGTACATTCGCAAACAATTTTTGCATGGCCAAAAATGTATTGAAATCAGATAGCCAGTCATGATCCCTGTTCTCGTGATCTGTTATAGTGGATCTCTCCCTATTTTTTCTTTACAACCTTTTTATTTACCTTTTGTTTTGTATGTACATTTCTTTTTTGAATCACCTTTACCTGGTTTACAACTTTATTTTCATTTCCTTCTGTATTTACAACTTTCGTTTGGATCACCTTGCTCTGTTCACATATCATTAACAGAATATGGAGTATTAATAGCAAAATGCATAGGAGTGTTAACATGCACCCCCAAAGCTTGCATTTCCATTTGTGAGGTCTAGTTTCCCCTGGCTGCCTTCCAATAGGGTTTGTCGCCATCTAGAAACAAATTTAAATAGACTGTTACTTTCCTAACACTGTTAACAGTCTATAAATAAATTTAAATAGACTTATTTTCCTAACACTGTTTTCGCCTTTGTTAGCTTACACTGATCTCTGTGAACCAACATGGTGTGTTGCTTTTGTTTGGATGGCCCCTGTTTCCTAGGGTTAATCTTTTCCTTGGTTTTCCTTTGTGCCCTGTTTACCAACGGTCCTGTTTGTCCTGTCACCTCATAGGGACCTGCCAGTTACTGTCCCACTGTCTCCCTTTCTGGAAATTTTTTATAAGTACCTCATCTCCGCACTGTAGTTTAATTTCTGTGGGAAGTGCTGGCATGCCCTTCCACAGACTGTAAGTCTATTCTCTGGCTGTAGTGTCACATATCCCCCTGTATGTCTTTCAACCATTTTTGGTGTTCTGCTGTCAGTAACCAGTTGATTATCCACCGTTTCTGGGTCACAAGGAAGTGAGGGGCATTTTTTCCCCGTCATCACCTCAAAAGGTGAAATTCCTGTTTTACTGTTAACTGTAACCCTAATACCTAATAGAATACCTGACAAATATCTCACCCAATCCTTGCCTTTTTCCAAACACTTTTTTTAAACCTTTCTTTGATTGTCCGGTTCATCCTTTCAACAATCCCATTGGATTGTGGATGATATGGAGCATGAAACCTGCGTTGAATCCCCAACAATTTGCACAAATGCCACATTATTTAACTTGTAAACTGGGATCCATTGTCTGATTCTATGACCCGAGGCCATTCCCAGTGAACAAAAATGTTTTTCCACAATGCCTATGCCTTGGTTTAAGCTGTAATACTGTTGGTGGGAATTATTTCTACCCATTTTGAAAACACATCATCCACCACGAACAGGTATTTGTATCCCCCTTTTACAGCTGGGAGGGGCCCTGCATATTCTGCCTGGATAGCATACCATGGCCCATCTGCCACGAGCACTCTATGCAAGTGAGTTTTATTTACACTTGCATTAGTTTGTAGACAAACAAAACATCTCTCTAATACTGTCTTACACAGCTTTTTTAGACATGGATTCCACATCTTCTGTTTTACTATACTCCATAACTTTTCTGCACCTATGTGACCAAAAATCTTGTGATTATAGTCGGCCAACTGTCTGGCTAGATCTCCCGGGAGATATGTTATTTTTTTCCGTTTGGCATTGGATAGACAAAAATTTCCTGATTGGCATCCCCTTCCCGTATACACCTGTCTAGTTCTTAGGGTTGCCAAATCCTGTATTTCTGCAGGTGTAGTTGTTTCAACTGACATTACTTTGTCTGCGTGTTCAAAATACTCATGTGGATCTAACCACTCACCTGTTTCAGCTTCTTGCTTAGCCTTGGCATCTGCCAAAGCATTTCCTGCAGCCTTTTCTGTGTTACATTTTTGATGTTTTAATTTTAACAATACTGAACTTTCCCTGTAAATCATTGAGTAATCAATGTCCATAACTCCCAAAGGACTGGAGCATGTTTGAGGGATTTGCCAACACTGTCGACAAATCCCCTTCTAGCCCAAACTGCCATGCATAAACTTAAAGAATTTACCACATAGTCACTGTCACTGTAAATATTGACAGGTTCAAAATGTTGTAAAACATATTTTACTGCTTCTAATTCTGCCCTTTGGGCTGACATGTAACCTGGCAGTTTCTTCAGAATAGGCTTTTGGCCGTCTCCTAGGATTACCGCAAATCCTGTCAAATATTTCTCATCTTTCCAAAACCTCACCCCATCTACGTAAACTGTGGGTGTAAACTACTTTAGAAATATGCGTTTAAAGGCAAAACTTCTGGGCGTTCCAAACTCTGAATGCAATTATGGGATTTTCAATCATAATTGACAAGATCTGAAAGATAATACTTGTCCCCATCTGTATTTGTACATTCTTGGTACTGAATAGTCATCCATTTCGTAAAAATGATCTGACTCACCCCTTCTGTGATTTTATTCATTTCCTTGGACTTTAGAGTAATCTTAATAGACTGATGTGGTGTCTGCACAATTATTTTTGAAAAGACTGTCAAATGTACTGTGTTTGAGTCCCCAATAAATGACCAACAGTTGTTGAATGCATGGGTGATGCCCCTTCTCAACTGGGGTTAACTTCCGGCTGCCGAAGGTCACTAGTCGGATTGTCCTTTCTACCTTACCCTCATTTTCCTGAGGCCAGTATTGCAGGAAACCTGCCGAGATGGTCTCATTTCCTGCAGCTGCCTACAAGATGAAACTACCTATCATCAGGTGCTACTAATTCAGTGGCTTGTGTCAATTTCTTCTTTAGAAGTTCAAAAGCCTCCTCTTCCCTCTGTCCCCATTTCAAATGTGGTTCCTCCTTCTGATCAGCTAACATTTTATATAAGGGCGCAGCAGCTGCTGTGTAATCTGTGAGCTCTCTGTTATAGTTCATAATCCCTAGAAATGTATGCAACTTTGAAATGGTCAATGGATGAGGCAATTCCAGAACTCCTTTTACTCTCTCCTCACAAGGGGATCTGCCGGCGTGATGAACTGTTCCCAAAAACTTCACCTCCTATGAGAAAACCTGAAACTTTTCACTGTTAACTTTGAATCCTGCATCCTGTAGAGTATGTAGAACTTTTTAAGAAGTGTCTCATGCTGTTCTGTCATTTCTGAGTGAATAAGGATGTCATCAATGTTATGAATGACACTGTCACCTGTCTCTAAGGGTTTTAAAATTTCCCCTACAACTTGGTGAAAGATCACAGGGTTATTTTGAAATCCCTGTGGCAAGAGCGCCATTACATACTGTTGATTGTCAAAGGTGAAAGCAAACCGTTGCCAATCTTTCTTTTGTAAAGGTACTGCAAAAAATCCATTAGCTAAATCAGTGACTGTGAACCACGTACTTTGAGGTTTTACTCTCGCTGCCATTTCCGAACCAAATGTGCAAGATGGGTGGTAAATTGATTAACTTTACGTAAATCAATAATCTGTAACTGCCATCCTTTTTCACTGGCCAAATTGGTGAATTTGTGAGACTATAACCTTTTTGTATTATGCCTACCCATTCCCTTCTGTACACCTCTTCATATCCTCTCCCACCTCTTTGGGAATTGGATATTGCTTCTGAAATGGAGGAATGTAATTGCTAGGACTACCTACACTAACTGGCACTTCTAACATGCCACAATCTGTTTTTGATGTAGCCCATAAGGGCTGAAATTGCTGTTTTAATTTGTTCCCATTTGTCCTGCATTTCCGAGTGTCTTTTGTCAATGTCTTTTTTATACTTATCTACATCTATCACAAAACAGGAAAACTGTTCGACAGTATTAGGTATGTCATCTGCACTGGCAGACCACAAAACCCTGTTAGTAAAGTCAATTACTATTCCCAGTTTACCTAAGATATCTACCATGAGGATTGTTGTCCCACAGCTGGGATTCAAAGAAATGTGCCCTCCACTGGAGTTCCATTTTCTGTGAAACAGATTTTTAACTGGTTTGCTGCCTACAGCCATGCAAGTACTGCCATCAAAACCTTGAATATAGGATTCCTTTAATGGATTAACCAGTAACTGTTTGTTAGTGACCGAAACTGCCGCCCCAGTATCAAGTAAAACATCCTTCCATAATGTCCACTCCATATTTTACAAAGCACGTATTTCTACATTTATACAAGGGCAACTACTATAGTGACCTCAAAAGGTGTCATACAGCCCTCCTTGACTGCTGAAAGGTTGAGGTCACCATTTCTTCCCTCCCATTATGGCTGTGTGTGATGTGTAGCACTCAAGTACCTGCCTATTTGATCCGCAGCACAAGAGGCAATAGCAGAGAGTGCACAGCTGTACAGGAGGCAGTTTAGATATCCTCTCACATGTCCTTCCATGTCAGTGTTGCAGTATTCTTCACTGAAAGGATTTCTGTTAGTGATAGAGCAACGTCCGGCCAGTATACTAAAGCCTTTTTGATTTTATATGCACTGTATGTCATACACATATGCTCTCCACATAGGGCATAAAGGTGACGTACAAACACAAATACTCAAAATTTCTTTGCCACCAGCCCGATCGTCATTATCGAACACTGGCCTGAACTCCCATTTGCAGTGCTGGTTGCCAGCCATCTTCAGAGAAGTGCCTCATTGGGGGTTTCTTCTATATTTTATCAGTATTGTTACTTGTGTTCATGTCATGCAAGAAGGTAAAATGTCAGTGTGGGAGACAGATTCCCAATAAGGACTGTCGCAACCAGTGCCTTTTATGCCAAGGAGCATCCCATGACCATAAGCAGTGCTTTATATGTCAAGAGTTTGTTCATAAAACTCTCTGTAGTTACTTCTCTTCCTCTCCATATACCTTGAGAACCATCATCTTAAATTGTTGGCTTAAGATCCTGTGGCACGACAGGACAGCCATCTTCCAGTAAGAAGGCCAAAAAGTCTAGGCCTGATCCGTTTGCTGTCCAGCCTCCACCAGATGTCTCTCTAGAAGCTAATGAAAGCTCTGAGGAATGTCCAGTCTTGTCATCAGATTCCTCTGCAGTTACCCTGTCTGAGGCTGATGTGTATCCAAGTTCTTTTACTTCCTGTGAGGCTTTTCAAACATCTGCTTCAGATGTTGAGGGGGAACAATGGTTAATTATTTCTGAGAGGCCAGGAAGGATTCCTCAAATCTTAGTCCAGGAAAAAATTCCTACTACAATCATGGAGTCCTGCGAAGGTTTGTTAGGGCTGATGTCCTGCTTAAGACAAAGCAAAACACCAAGCATATTACCCCTATTGCTAAAGATCCCCAATGTGAATGGCAGGATTTTAATCAAGGCTTGTTTAATGCCTCGATGGCCTTGAAGCCTCCTCAAGGGGTGTCAGTCCCTGCTTCTCCCTGGTCTTCCATGCCTATTAAAAAGACAAGGGAACTGGATTCCTCAGATAAGGACCTAGATTCTGGGGAAGGATCCCTTGCATACTCCTCTCAGATTCCTTCTCCTCTAGACTATGGTTCAAAGGAAGAGGATTCTTTGCGCCCGGATTCTCCTTTGGAAGAATTATCCTTTGAGGACACCATTGCTTGTATAATGGAGTACTTTAAGTGGGACTGCTCCCAGTTCTCAGACATCCAAAAGAGATGCAATGAGCTTCTACAGAAGGAGTCTGCTAAGCTGTCTGCATGTGTTTGCAGCACTTTTGGACACCTTTTTCTGCGGCCTTTGTAGCTCCTGGCTCTCATCCAGTTTCTTAGGGGATGATGGCTAAGTTCTACAAGGTGCCTGAGGGACTGCAGATTCTTGTTTAAATGTCTGTGTTTTCAGTCTCAACTGTTGAGCCTTCTAAACTGTTTCCTCCTTTTAAGCTTCTTCCTTCTGGTAAGGATAGAAGAGCTATGAGAAGGCTGGGTAAAGTATATACTGCTGCCCTGTTGTCAGTTTGGCTGTTAATTAACAAACCCACATGACCAGGTAAGTCTTGTCTCTCCCTTCTCGGGTAACTAAGGTTGTGTGTTGGAGCTGCCTAATTCAGAAGAGAAAGCTTCAGCTGCTTCCCCTGCTTGGGTCCACCTCCCAGATTGCTTGTCACTCTATAAAATATAGTTACAGTGTTTCTGATTCCTTTTCCAGGGTTGCTGCTTTTGGTTCTGTGATGGCATCATTCTTGACTTCATCTTCAGGCTATGCCTGATATTAAAGCCAAACTTTTGGTTGCTCGTCTGGATAATAAAAAATATTTTTGTAGCAGCTGCTACTTACCTGTCCAAGTTGCTCCAGGGTTAAGGGTAAGGCCATTGAAGGAAGTCAAGCTTATTTTTGACTCCCCTATATTCAAATTTCGGAGGAATTACCCTTCTAAATATGTTCATCGGCGGGCTCTTCCACCTCCCAAAGGTAAAAGGTGTCCAGGCTTATTCCTCTGCTAAGTCCATTCAGACTCCTACATCTCAAGCTTGTTTCTGTTTGACATTTTGCCTCCTCTTTCCCTTGGCCAAGTCTCCTTGTCTCTCTGCCGTTCTGTCTCTCACAGACTCTTGGATGCTCTGTATTATTCATCAGGAATATTTCAAGATATGGAAATCTTCTACCCTTTTCAGGCATTCTTCAGCCTCCTCCAGACCAATTCTCTTTTTTCCCCAGAGGTTTTGTTCCTTTTGGATCAGGGTACCATTCAGCTCTTCCACTCTGGAGATCGCTTTTTACTTCAGGATGTTTTTAGCCCCTCAAGGAGGGGACTTGGAGACCAATTCTTGACCTTTCTCTCCTCAACATTTTTCTCAAGCTCCCTTCTTTCAGGATGTTGTCTCTTCAGACTAATATCCTTGCATCACTACTGCAATATTCTTAACATATGGGGATTCTCTGCCGTGGAAGCCTGATATCCAACCAGTCTATACTAAAGACTCCTGTTGCTTTTATAGGTACACCAAACATCATCCAAATGCTCCTTGCTTAGCATGGGGCATAAAAGTGCCATCAAGGCCTACCATAGTCAGAACTTCTTTTCCGCCAGTCCAAAGGTATCTTTTTCACGGTTAATCTGTTTACCTTTGTCTGTTTTCTGCCAGTTGAACGCATTTTTGTTCTCCAGTTACTGCCTATGCCTGTTTGCTGACTTCTTTGCGGTTGCAGATAAGGATCCCGTTTTTTTTTTTTTTTTTTTCCTCGTCTTTTCTGCTCCTTAGTGTTATCCAGGAAGGGTAAATGTCAGTGTGGGAGACAGATTCCCCATAAAGACTGCCACAATAAGTGATCTGAAGTAGGAGAATTCATTTGTCAGCAACCTGTGGGTATGGATCCGATATCGGATCCGAACCGGCATGGTTTATCCAGCTATGGATCCGAGCTCCTAGCTCCTCCCCTCACCCATAATGCCCTGCTCTCCCTACATGACCTCAGATCTAGTTTGCCGCATTCATGGTGACAGCTGGATTTTGAGCTCCTGTCAGCTAAGTGCTATTTCTGGTCTTTAACTGAGGAATTTCTGTCAAAAAATAATTTTTTTGTGTGAATGTTTTAGGTTTTCCCTCTATTAAGTTAAATTTTTGTTAAATTGGTTAATTTTGTAGTACCCTCCCCTCGCTGGTAACGTAGCTGTGTGCACGTGGATTCTTTGGGGCCTTCTGTGTGAGTGGTTAAGTTAACTTTCTTAACTTTCTTAACTTTCTTTTTTGTTAGGGAAAAAAAAAAAAAAAAAGATTAGTAAAAATGTCTGAGGCCCCAAAGGCAATCTTTTCAAAATGCTCCGAGTGTGGCCATAAGCTATCCCCTGCTGATAGCCACACTCGCGTTCGATGCCTTGGGGTTGAACACCTCACCTCTGGGTATTCAATCTGTGCTGGGTTCAACCCCAGGGCATTGAAGGAGCGGAGGTCGAAGCTGGTCTTGGCGGGACTCTTGCCCCCGGACTCTGCCTCGGCCTCTGCCCCGTTGGTAGTTACCACTTCGGCGGTTCCTGCCTTACCTGCTCCCCCTCCTCCTCCCGGGATTCAAACTCCCTCTACGGGTTCAGAGGAGGGGGAAGCCAGGAAGAAGGACCGGAGAGAGAAGCACCACAAGCAGCGGGCCGAGACCTCCGTTTCGGCCCCGCCGGCTAAGCGGGCTTCTCCTCCGGCCTCTCTGGCTGCTGGCTCTCCTCCTCGGCTCCGGTCCCCATCCTTTACACCGGGGCCTGAGGAGGAAGAGACCCGACCTCCTTTGAGGCTATCTAGGCGGTACTCAAGGCCTGCCTCGGTAGCCTCGTCGAGGTCTACCTATAGCCTCTCCGACGCTGATCTGGACCGGATGATGCGAAGGTTCATCCAGGCCCAGATGCAGATGGGGAGTGCTCCTGCCACCCCCCCCCTGGGGGGGGAGCTCGACCCCATTTTTCAAGCCCATAGCTCCTTCTCCGACCCGCTACCCGGGTTCGGAGCCGGGGGTGGGTCGGCTCCGACAGTACTAGGTACTTCGGATCCGACCCTGCCCTTGAGTGTTTCGGATCCGACCTCGGGGCCTTGCTCGAGCCGGATCCGGGGACTCAGTGTGCCTTCGGCGCCGTCCGTGTCGGGCGCACTGGTCCCTTGGATCCGAGGGCTCGGCGCGCTCGATCCACTCCTCGGATCCGAGGGGGAGCCGACTGTCGGATCCTTTGGTCGAGGCCGGCTCCCCTTCGGCTTTTGATGTAGTGGAGAGGGCTCTGTTGAGGGCATCCGGACCCCCGGCACTTGCTTCGGCTCCGTCCCGCACTCCATCTGCTCTGGGTCAGGCTTCTGTCACCCGGCCACTGGGACAGCCCGTTTCAATGCCCCAAGCAGTTCCTTTGGAACTAGACACTGCTTGCGAGGGCTCTTCGGACAGCCCCCCCGAGGAAGCACCTCGCAAGCACACGTGTAAGAGGAGGCACATAGACTCCCCCGAGTCTTTAACTGAAGACACGGACTTGGAGGAAGGGGAAGGCTCCCCAAGATCACCCCCCTAGGATGTCTCCTTTGGAGACATCATGGAAATGCTTCGTATAAGAGGTGGATGGTCTGCCCCAAAGTCTTCCTCGGACGAGTCCGTGTTCTTGGAGGCGTTTGAAGCGGGCCCGTCTACCTCTTGGGTGTCCCCTCCTGCCGACTCCCTGGTGGACCTCATTACCACCAGGGCATGGAAGGAACCGGACACCGTGGAGCCAATCCCCAGGAGGCCGGAAAGGATTCTTAGCCCCCCCTGCTGACCATGCCCACTGGAGCAAGGGACCCCCGGTAGATGCCATGTTGACGGCAGCAGCCACTAAGAGGGAACTAGCTCAAGAGAGTCCCTCAATTCATCCTCCGAGCAAGGAGTCTCGGATGATGGACCGCTTGGGGAAGCGAATGTTTAGTTCAGCTACCTTCTCAGTGAGGGCGCTCAACTATCTGGCACATGTTATTAGGATGCAGCGCGATCTTATCAAAGAATACGCTGCATCCCCCCCCAGAGTCCATGTCGGAGGAGGACAAACTTTTGCACTCCACCCGTATGGCCACTCTTCGTTCCGTGACCAATACCTCTATGCGGT
The DNA here is from genome assembly GCF_019279795.1 of Protopterus annectens. Lineage (NCBI taxonomy): Eukaryota > Metazoa > Chordata > Ceratodontiformes > Protopteridae > Protopterus > Protopterus annectens. The sequence goes on from NC_056744.1 coordinate 1,218,081,621, forward strand.
TACTTTCCCATGCTACTGAGGGAGCCGTTAGAGCTGCAGGAGTAGGCCTAGTCACGAGACGCCAGGCCTGGCTCTGCCATTGTGATTTCACGGAACCCTTCAAGGCGTCATTCGCGAACACCCCCTTTGACGGTTCTACCCTTTTTGGCAAGACGGTTCGCGACACCTTGGTCCAGAGCGAGAAGGACAGGAAGACGCTGTCTGCCGTCGGAGTCCGCTTTTCTGTGCCCCAGAGGTCCTACTCTAGGAACCAAAAGGGCCAGAAGAAGATGTGTTTCCGGAAGTCGCAGCAATCCCAACCCGCTCCGGACAACCAGTCCTTCCGTGGCAGAGGAGGACAGGGAGGATGCCGCCCCAGGGGCAAAGGGGCTCCCAGGAATTTCGGGACCAGAGAACCTTTCTCTGAACAGCCCGCTCAGCAACCCTGAGGGGTTGCCCGACTGCTCCACTCTGGAGGCAGTCGGGGGACGTTTTTCGGAGCACCTAGCGGCATTTGAGTCCATAACATCAGACCGCTGGGTCCTCCGCATTATATCCAGAGGATACAAAATCCCATTTCTTCACGTCCCAAAACTAAAATCCCTCCCCGACGTTCCACCCGATCAGAGGGAGGCCGCTTCAGCAGAAATTGGCTATCTGCTGAGGAAAAGAGCCATCCAACCCGTCCCCCCAGACCAGATCGGATCAGGGTTCTACTCCAGGTTCTTTTTAGTGCCAAAAAATACGGGGGACCTAAGACCCATTCTGGACCTGTCCCTATTAAACCTGGCAGTTCCCAAGGAGAAGTTCCAGATGGTCACTTTACAATCCATCCTCCCCCTTCTGGGAGAGAATCACTGGATGTGCTCTATAGACCTCAAGGACGCGTACTACCACATACTAATGGACAGACGGTCCAGGAGGTTTCTTCGCTTCCGGCTGGGAGCCAGTCACTACCAGTTCAGGGTCCTTCCCTTTGGTCTCACCACAGCCCCCAGGGTGTTCAACAAAGTGTTAGCAGTGGTTGCGGCCCACCTGAGGCTTCAGGGGGTGCAGGTCTTTCCGTACCTGGACGACTGGCTTCTCACCGCCCCAACAAGGCATCTACTATCCTTGGCAAGAGACTCCTTTCTTCATCTAGCTCCCTGGCTAGGCATTACAGTAAACGTAGGAAAGTCCAACCTGGCCCCTACTCAGTTGATAGAATTCATAGGAGCCAGGTTAGACACGAGGAAGTTAAGAGCCTTTCTCACAACCGACAGAGTTCGGAATCTGCGACTCCAGGGGCAGGCCATCCTCCACTCCAACTCAGTTCCGGCGGAATTGGTCCTGAGGGCACTAGGGTCCATGGCGGCAGCGATTTCTCTTCTCCCACTAGCCCGCTTGAACATGCGGGTACTTCAGTGGACGCTTCAAGTACAATGGTCATATCTTTCTCTCCCCCTGCATCACCCCATTGCAATCAGCAAGGCTTGCAAGCGGTCTCTCTTGTGGTGGCTCCATTCCAAGGATCTCCACGGAGGTTGCCCCTTTTGTGCATCTCCCCCTTTTGCCACAGTGACCACAGACGCCTCCCATCTTGGGTGGGGGGGGGCATTTTGCGGGCCGGACGGTCCAAGGCACGTGGAACGACTCAGAGACCTCCCTGCATATCAATGTTCTGGAGATGAGGGTGGTGCTCTTGGCGTTGCAAGCACTTCAAGCCTTTCTTCCCCTGGGAACAATTGCGATTCAGTCAGACAACATGTCGGTGGTCTGGTACATCAACAAACAGGGGGGAACCAGGTCTTGCCCTTTATGTCAAGAAGCCATGAGAGTGTGGGAATGGGCAATCTCCACCAACCGCTTTCTCATCGCAACGCATATTCCGGGTCAGTCCAACATCCTTGCGGACAAGCTCAGTCGCACCATTCTCTCCCCGTACGAGTGGTCTCTCAATGCTCAGGTAGCGAAACGTATATTTGCACAGTGGGGAACTCCTTGTTGCGATCTCTTTGCTTCTCCCTTAAACACCAAGTGCGACATTTTTTTCGCTCTAATCCCTCCTCCAGGGGATTCCCAGAGAGACGCTCTGGTGCATGCTTGGCCTCCCGGTCTTCTTTACGCATACCCCCCTCTGCCTCTGATGCTCCAGGTACTTCAGAAAGCCTCTCGGTTGGGGTGCAGAATGATCCTCATAGCCCCATTCTGGCCTCTGCAGATCTGGTTCCCTTACCTAAGGTCTCACTCAGTGAATCCACCTTGGATTCTAGATCCCATTCCGGATCTGATATCACACCCATCGAACCTACCAACTCCGAACCTGGACAACTTGAAGCTGACTGCTTGGCTGCTCCAGTTCCACTCCTAATCAGGACTCCCGGTATCTCGTCTCCAGTTAAGGCCATTCTGGTAGCGGCTCATAAACCCTCTACCAGAAACATTTACCGCAGTAAATGGAAGTGATTCCCCATTTGGGCAGAGCGGCAGGGTCTAGATCCCTTCACGGTTCCCCTTCCTTTGGTTCTAGACTTCCTTACCACTCTTTTTAATGATGGCGCCAGTAGTTCCACGGTCAAAGTTCAGCTAGCGGCCATTTCTCATTATCATGTTGGTCATGACTCTGGTCCTCTTATGTCTGCCAAATTGTGTAAAATCTTCCTAAAAGGCACCTTTCTGCTTAGACCCCCTGTCAAGTAGGCGGTTCCACCGTGGGATCTTTCCTTGGTTCTTCAGGCCTTGACCGCTCCCCCCTTCGAGCCTGCAGCCACAGTAGATCTAAATTTTTATCTCTTAAAACTGCATTTTTAGTAACCATTACTTCAGCCAAGAGGGTTTCTGAACTGCAAGCCCTGTCCATGAAACCGCCTTACTTGATCTTCCATCCGGACCGCGTGTACCTCAGGATCAATCCCTCCTTTCTTCCTAAGGTAGCTTTGGAAGCAAACATTAATCAGTCCATCAACCTCCCCGTTTTCTTTCCTAAATATCAGAACAAAGGTGAATACAAGCTGCATTCCTTGGATGTTCACAGGCAGCTTCGTTTTTATCTTAACAGGACAGCTGGTCATAGGCAATCCGGCCAATTGTTCATTTCCTTTGCCAAATTCAATCTGGGTAAACCAATTTCAAAAGTCTCTTTGTCACGCTGGATTTCCCAGTGTATTCTATTAGCTTACCAAGCTTCCGGGAGGTCCGCACCGGAGGGAGTCCATGCTCATTCGACCCGGTCTGTTTCTACCTCAGCGGCAAATGAATCCACCTACTCAGATGGAACGTTATGGTAAGTACATAACTTCTAATTTTTTGTCTAGGAGCTTCTCATGACCATACGTCTTGTTCAGTTGGTCAGGCGTTCGTCCCAAAAACCCTTCACAGCAGATTTTCTTCCATTTCCTTGTATCTTGAGAACCAGCATCTTAAGCTTCTCACTAAAGATACTATGGAAAGAATCTTCTGCCTCAAGGGGTTTCGATTCCTACTCCTCCTTGGTCCTCTACTCCCCTTAAAAGGCCTACAGAACAGGATTCTTCTGACGATGAGTTAGATTCTGATGACAAAGTCCTTTTTTTCCAAACACCTTTATTGAAATTTCACTTGAGACATTGCCAAATTTACATTCATCGCTGAAGGTTGGGCGTCGGGCTGGCAACTCGGCACCATAAAAATCTACTGCCAATTATTAGCGGAGTGGAGTTCCGCTGTGGCGACCCCTAACCAGGAAAAGCCTTAAACACAAACAAAAGTAATCAAGCTATATCAGTATGACAAACATTATACTTCACATATATTGCTATATATCATATAACCTAAACAATATTACATAAATTATTCAATTCCTGCCTTTTTTAAAAAAGAAACATAATCACTTACTACACAGGCAATCATATATTTATATAAATGAAAAAAAAAACAGACAAAATCCTAATTGCAAACATTTTACATCACAAACCATATCGACGCATTCATTGTTACAAACAATATGCATTACTTATCTACCCAATCTTTCTCACTCAAACATTACATAGCTTGTTTAGGTCCTGCCACCTTTTAGACCTCATTCCTCCCTTGTATGTATGTTCCCACAATTCCTTTTTTTTTCCTATGTAGCTTGCTCCTACCCATTTCTACAGGTATCGGTTCCAGTTGTTTTATCTTTGTTACTATAGTCACTGCTTCTAGTATAGTTGGTTTAGATTTTGATTTCCATTTTCTAGTAATTGCTTTTTTTGTCAGTCACCATTATTAGACACAGCAAGGCCTTATGTTTAGGCAATTCCGATTCTGTATCATAGCTCAGAAAAATCATCTCCTTCGTTAGACCAATCTACCTACCCAGCATCTCTGACAGTGCATCCCACTGGGAGTCCTTAGTCTGCCAACTCATCCCACTCCCAGAAAATGTTACTAATTACCCCCCACACACACAAACACACACACACACCTCCAACATTTACTGTCTGCCTGAGGAAAAATTCTCTGGAGTCTACTTGGGGTATAAAAATATCTATGTAAACATTTCCAGGCAAAAACTGTAAATTTTCTAGATTTTGTTGCATATTTGGGAGACATGCATATATCCTCCCATTGTTTATTTGTGAATTGCATAGCTGATCTCTCTTGCCAATCCTTTCTAACCTCCTCTTATTGATTCTTATAGTTACCATGCAATATTTTATATACTCTACTAATTATTACTTTTTTAGTGGCAGCTTCTTTTCTAAATTCTATTAAAAGCTCTTCCAGTGCTAGTCTTTCATTTAGGACCCCCCTATTTCTTTCTCTTTGCCTGTACTCTGATATCAAGTGCCTAATAGGGAAGACCATCTCTAACGTGGAATCCAAATAAATTGGCGTCTTCCCATTCTATCATTTTTCCCTCTCTGATGATGACCCCCGACTTATCTTTTTTCTGCTTTGGACTATGGGTCAGAGGAGGAGGAATCTATTACTCCTGATGTTCCGTTTGAGGAAATTTCCTTTGGCAGGACACACTGTAGGATGATTTTTTTTAATATATATAAAGTCGAATTGTGATCAGGTCTGTGATATCTGTAAGAGGTACTTTGTGTTGCTGCAGTTAGAATCTCCTAAGCCTGCAGCTATTCCTTCTGTTTTGGCTGCTTTGCTGGATGTTTTTTTCATTGCCTCTCTCGTGCCTTGATTCTCTGCCCCCTGCTCCCAAGAAACCAGACAGGTTTTACAGGGTGCTTGAGGATTTTTATTTATATAAATTTCCTGCAGCTGACCCCTCTAATGTTTGTAGCCTCTCATAAGCAGTCTCAATTACTTCCTTTGCCCAAGTTATTGCCTTCTGACAAGGATAGCAGAGCTATGGAAAGGCTGGGTAAGAAGGTTTACACTTCTGCTACCCTAGCCTTTAGGGCTATTAATTATCAGACCCATATGTCTAGGTATGTGTTGATTCTTCTTTCTCAGACTGTCGACATATTTCTGATTTTCCAGACTCTGAGGATAAAACTCTTCTTTTCTTGCTAGGGACTTCCTCTCAAGCCATTCGTCATTCTGTTAAATGTTATGATGCAGCAGATGCCTCTTCTAGGGCTGCTGTTTCTGATTCATTGAGGAGGAGGTATTCTTGGTGGCTTAGGCTTCAAAACTCTACCTGATGATATTAAAGCTAAGTTGATGGATACTCCTCTGGATTTGAAGGTTTTGTTTGGGAAAGCTGCTGTTCGTTTAAGTCCCTTCAGGATAAGGGTAAGGTCTTACAGGAGCTTAAACGTGTTTTTTCTCCTCTGCCTAAATTTCAGAGAAACTACCCCACTAAGTATACTTTTGTTTGCAGGCAATCCCACCATTCTTCTAAAGGTAAGAAGAGTGGCAAATGGGCTCCTCCTGCTTCACTGTTGCAGTCATTACATTTGGGTAATCTGCTGGCAGGTTGCCCTCAGTCAGCCTGATTAACAAAGTTTTGGGACCTACGTCAGTTCCTGTCCCTTCTTCCATGTCGTCAGGGGTATAAAACATGCAGCCGACGCCATTACATCAGTCTTTCTTGCCGCGCGGTGCCCGAAGCAGAAGCAGTTCGCAAGTGCCAGTCGGCCGACTCCTGAAATTTTCATTTTCGAGTTTCAGAACCGAAGTCTTCAACTAAAAAGCTAAGTACCCCATTGGGGAAACTTTTTCTTGCTCCTTTCCGATGTCAGTAAAAGTTAATTGTATTACTTGTGGGAAGCAAATACATCATAAGGATTTCCATTTATACTGTATCCCTTGCCTAGGCCCTGACCACGATGTACCTTATTGCCGGTTCTGTGCTTTATTTAATCAGCGCACTATCCGTCAGTACATTTTTGCCTCTAAATATTTTGGATCACTGTTTAATTATCCAGAAATGACATTGGTTAGCAATCCGACTACCGGAATACCTAAAAAAACACAAAGAAAAAGACAGTCCGTTGAGGTCCAAAACTGCTGACAATGCTTTTCCTAAGCCAGTCGCCAGTTCACCGGTACTCAGTGAGGCGCTTTCGCAGCCCCTGATACCCGCTACTTCTGATTCGCAGGCCTCTACTGAAACCCATTTGCAGTCCAGTATGCCGCGAGATGCTTCAATTATGGAACCCGCTGATGTCTCTACCTTGGATGGGTCCGGAGCCGCTGTGCAGGCACTGGCTTCTGAGGGTGTATTCAGGCCTACAGATTTGAATGTTAAACCAACACCATCTTCAATATTAAGGCCAAAATCTCAATCTATGTCTAAATAAACGACGCCCAAGCCACATGTGCAAGCCCCTATGCCTAAAAAAAATTGATCAAAATGGCTGAAGATTTAATTACTCTAATCAGGGGTAGCCAACCCCCCCCCCCCTTCAAAGAGGCCTAGGGCTGAAATTGACTATGAATCTTCTGAACGGGATTCTATTTCTTCTGACTCTTCTAATGAACAGGATTTGTCTATACCTACTTATGAGGACTCTGATACAGAGGATTCCATTCCTTCTGCTTCTCCCCCTGAGGATTTTTTTTGGGGGGGGGAAACTTTACATACCTTAAGGGAACATTTCCACTGGGAAAGTCAGGATTTTTCTGAATCTAAAAAGAGGCTTAGGGATTTTCTTCTTCTTCCTCAGCATAGGCCTTTGGCTATACCCCTGTTTTAGACATTGTTGATGTGTTTTCAGAATCTAGTATGGCTCCTGATTCTCTGCCTCCGGCTCTTTGTAAGCCAGACTGATACTACAGGGTTCCTGACTCCCACAAATTCCTTTTCAAAAATCCTGTTGTGGATCCTGAAACCATTTCTCAGGGCCCCAAGGGCATTAAGGCTGCTACTGCTAAAAATCTTACCCCTTCTGATAGTGATTCCAGGACGCTGGATATATGGGGTAAGAAGGTCTATACTTCTGCAACCTTGGCAATCGGGGCTTTAAACTGTCAATTCCATATGCTAAAATATCAGCAGCATATCATGGGACTGCTTAAACAGAAAATGATGATTTCTGACTGTGTAAAATAAAGATTTACAGGATTTATTGCATTCAGCTGAACAAGTTGTAAAACATACCTTGCAATGTGGTTTTGATTCTTTGGAGGCCTCTTGCAGGGCTACTGTAACTGGGTCTGTGCTTCGAATGCATGCTTGGCTCAAAGAGCACTCTGCCTGATCATGTTATAGCAAAATTGTTGGATACTCCTTTGCAACAGGACCGTTTCTTTGGTAATAAGGCTGAAGAAATTCTAAAAAAGATGAAAGATAAAGATAAATCTATGCAAACTGTGAAAGATTTCTTACAAGTGCCACCTCCATGATTTAGTGGCACTGGCCTACTAAGACATGGTCCTTTCCAGTTCCTTCCAGAGCCACACAAGTCAAACCCAGACATTCCAAAGGCACCAGATTTCAGTCCCAAGGGATTTTCAGAACTAAGCAATGGGGTGCCTCCTCTTCCAAATCTGGAAACAAGACACCTCCCTATGGTAAGCAGTCTCAATGACTTTCCTCTAGAGTTACCAAGCACTTACCTTTTAGCCGCCCCTTTGGGGGGAAAACTGGCTCTTCATGCAAAAAAACTGGCAACTTATAACCCAGGACAAATGGGTTTTAAATATAGTATCCCAGGGATACAGATTTCATTTCCACACATTGCCAACTCCAAACGGATGGCCAGACCTGCCCCAAATCAGTGGGCAGACGCCCAGAAACAAGTACTTTCCCTCTTAAACATGGGGGCTATTTAACTAGTATCAGAAGAGGAAAAAGGACAAGGTTTCTATTCCATATTTTTCCTGGTACCCAGAAAAGACAAATCATGGTGTCCAATTCTGGACCTGTCTACTCTAAACACCTTTCTGGACATTCCAGAATTCAAGATGCTGACTCTTCAGTTACTTCCTATGCTAGGCAAAGATGCCTGGTTGGCAACTCTAGATTTAAAAGATGCTTACCTGCATATTCCAGTCAGGGAATCTTGCAGAAAATACCTCCGCTTCAAAGCAGGCTACTTGCATTATCAGTTCTCTGCACTGCCCTTTGGCTTATCTACTGCTCCCAGGGTCTTTACAAAGTGCCTGACTCCAGTAATTGCATTTTTGAGACAAAGAAATATTCAAATATATCCATACCTGGACGACTGTCTAATTCAGGCAGAAAACAAGGCCATTCTTCTAAAACATCTGGCGTTTGTAAAAAGGGTTCTAACTTGTCTAGGGTAAACTGTAAACGAAAAGAAATCACAACTGGTACCCTCTCAAAAAAATTACATTCCTGGGTGCAAGCTTGAATTCAACTGCCCAGATTGCTTTCCTTACGCCAGAAAAGCAACTTCATTTGGTGACTTACTTCAAACAGGTGGCCACAAAAACCTGCTATATCTGCAAGACAAATGCTGCAAGCCTTGGGGTTCATGGCCTCCTGCATTTTTCTAATACCATATGCAAGACTGCATATGAGGACACTTCAATGGTACTTAGAGTTTATGGAGTCAGCATTGTCACAGCCTGGAAACAATGATTCCTATCATTCCTTTCCTGCAACTAGAGTTCCTATGGTGGGTAGAGGCCTGTCACCAAAACAAGGGGCTGCCATTCACACCACCCCTGCCGCCCAAACCCTAACTACAGACGCATCAGACTATGAATGGGGGTGGCTCATCTGGCAGGGAAGTGCATTCAGGGCAAATGGAGCCCAAATCAAATGCACCTTCATATCAATCAAAAAGAAATGCTAGCTGCACAGAATGCACTGACGGCCTTCAAGGATTACCTTCATCCAGGACAACTAATGGTAAAGACAGACAACACCACAGTTATGTGATACATAAACAAGCAGGGGGGTACACATTCCTACCCCCTCTGCAGACTAGCCATGGCATTGTGGAACATGGCCTTCAGCTATCGAGTACAACTACAAGTTCAGTTCCTGCCAGGACAGCTGAATATTTTGGCAGACGAACTAAGCAGAAATCTCATGGACCCACACGAATGGAAACTGGAACCATGGATTTTCAACATGTTGATATGCAAATGGGGTAGCCCAGACAAAGATTTTTTTGCCTCACCCCAGAACTACCAGTTGGACAAATTTTGTGCAAGAACTCCTCACAAAAAAAGCCTGGAAAGTGGATGCTCTGTCTTTCAGCTGGGAAAACCTATCACTCTTTGCCTTTCCCCCTCTGCCTCTGCTCTCCAAAGTTCTGCTAAAAGTCACAGGACAAACCAAAAATGATTGATTGCTCCAGACTGGCCTTGCCAACACTGGTACCCACTCCTACGCAGTCTGTCTCAAATCTCTCCATGGCACCTGCCTCAGACACCTTCCTTACTGTCTGAGCAGAACAACCAAATTCTGCACCCTCAGCTCCAAACTTTGAATCTTGCAGCTTGGCTAATCACTTAAATTCCCCCTTAGCATCCCTCAGCAAACCTGTGGTGGATGTCATTTTGGAGGTGAGAAGACCTAGTACTAGAAAATCTTATGCTGACAAATGGAAAAGATTCTGTGCCTGGAATCAATCTCGAGGGATAAGCACAGCAGTGCCCAACTTACCTCAGATTTTGCAATACTTAACTGAGATGCTTCACAAGGGCCTGTCTTTTTCTTCCATAAAAAGCCATGCCTCAGCCATTTCAGCTCATTACAACACAGAGCCTTCCCTCTTCTCTAATCCTCTGCTAAAGCAGTATCTCAGAGGGGCCACAAACTTGAGACCACCCAGGAGAGCTCCAACCCCTGCCTGGGACCTTAACTTTGTATTGGAGAAACTCACTCTCCCTCCTTTCGAGCCAGCTGCTACTGCAGACTTAAACTTTCTCTCCAGGAAAACAGCCTTCCTTTTAGGAATCACTTCAGCTAGAAGGATTTCTGAATTACAGGCCCTTATGGCAGTGGAGCCTTTCATCATTTTTCATGCGGACAGGGTGTTGCTCAGGACCAACCCATCCTTCATGCCCAAGGTGGTATCCAGCGTGGCTCTTAATCAGACCATTCATTTGCCAACTTTCTTTCCCAATCCACAGAACAAGGGGGAGCGGATACTGCATTCATTGGATGTACACAGACAACTTGGATTTTACTTGGACAGGACTAAATCTCGAAGAAAATCTGAACAACTGCTGGTAGCATTTGCTACAGGGGCAGAGGGAAAGGTTATTTCAAAGCAAATCATTTCCAAATGGATAAGCCATTGTATTCATTTCTGCTATAAGCACCATGGAAAACCTATCCCCCAGGGGATCAGATCCCATTCCACCAGGGCTGCATCTACTTCTACAGCCTTTCTCAGAGGTGTTCCTACCTGGGATATTCTAGAAGCTGCGACCTGGAGTTCAGTTCATACTTTCACCAAACATTATCATTTCCCAATTTTCTCTAAATTCAGAGCTGGCTTTGCGACTGCTATTTTGCAGGGCCTTATAGCCTGTCCTAATGCTGTATAAATCCATCCTCCCAACCACAGCTTTGGGAATCTACCCAAATGTAATGACCAACAGTGAAACACGAAGAGCATAGTACAGTTGTGTACACTTACCATAAATGTTGATGTTAGAGTGTATTCACTGTTACAGTCCTGTTTACCCTCCCTCCAGCCCACTGTTTTTTCTCTTACTATGCCTCTACTTTCTTTTACTACACTTAAAAGCCTTTTTTGGTGTATTTGCTTTTGTTTGCAGGTATATTTTTGTGTTTTTAATTTTATTTGCTCCCCATTTGGGGGGCACCTCACGTCTGGGGCAAGAAAAACTGATGTAATGGCATTGGCTGCATGTTTTATATCCCTGACGTCATGGAAGAAGGGACAGCAACCGACGCAGGTCCCAAGACTTTAATCAGGCCGTCTGAGGGCAACCTGCCAGCAGATTACCCAAATGTGTAATGACTGCAACAGTGAATACACTCAAACATCTACATTTTTGGTAAGTGTACATAACTGTACTTTTTCAGGAACTCTGAAGCCTTCCTTTCCAGACAAACCAGGTGCTCTATGACTTATCTGTCCCTTTCCAGCCACATTCCTCTCTCTTTCTCTTCAGATCACTTACGATTCTTGGGTTCTGTCAGTCATTCATCAGGGGGTAATTCATGTTGTGGAAGTCCCCATCCTCCTTTTATGGGCATTCCTTAGCCTCCTTGGGAACAACTTCCATTTTTCCCCAAGGTTCTTCAAAATCTGTTGACTCAGGGTACTATTCAAGAGGTGCTTGTGTTCCAATGGAGGAAAGGGTTCTACTCCAGACTATTTCTAGTGCCCAGATAATAAGGCACTTGAAGACCTATTCTAGACTTGTCTCATCTAAACATTTTTCTAAAAGTGCCTTCCTTTTAGATGTTCCTTCAGATTCTGTTTCCTCTCTTGTTCCCTCAGGCCTATATGGTGTGTCAGGATCTCCAGGATGCTTATCTCCATATTCTGATATTTTTTCAGGAAGATTTTCCATTTCTCTGTTGCTTCCTGGCATTTTTAATTCTCTTCTTTGACTTAACCCTTTCTACTACCCCAAGGATGTTCACCAAACGCCATGTTACTGTGATTGCTTTGTGAAGGCTTCAAGGGATCCAAATATTTCCTTACTTGGATGGCCTGTTTATTCATGCATCCTTTCCAGAGACCCTTTTGGAAAAAATCTTCATTTTGCCATTTCCATTCTTCAGAGTCTGGGGTTCACTGTAAATTTCAAAAAGTCTTCTGACTCCTTCTGAGGATCATGTTTTTTCTGGGTTGCAGGATTCAGATGGTGCCATTGCTGGCTTCCCTGCCTCCTCCAAAGCCCTTAACTCTCATTTCTTTCTTTCACACACTTCTTGTGGCTTCTGTTATTGCCATGGAGTTTCTGAGAGCTCTAGATTTCATGGCATCCACCATTCCAATGTTCCGTCTAAACCTCAAGAGACAGTTTCAGTGGTTTCTGAAGGCAGTGTGGCCTTGATATGCACATCCTCTAGACTTTGTAATTCTTATTTTTGCTTATCTCAGCCAGGAACTTCACTGGTGGATTCAGCAGTTGTCCCTGAATCCAAGAATCCCTTTTCATCCCCCTCTTCCCTCTCTAGAATTGGTCACAGACGCTTCAGACATGGGATGTGGGTGACAGTTGGTTCCCTAAAATTTCAGGGGGTGTGGTTGTCTCGCCAGCAGCCAGGTGCACATCAGGGTCAAAGAGATGAGAGCTATTCTGCTGTCTCTTAAGGCCTTTCATCCCCTTTTCTTCCCAGGGCCTCTCAAGGTGTTCACAGACAATACCATAGTGATGTGGTCTGTCAACAAACAGGGAGAAACAAGAGCTTATCTTCTTTGCAGGTTGGCACTTCTGATATGGGATCTTGCTGTGAAGTATCAAGTGACTATTCAGGCAGTTTATATCCGTTCTGGTCAGAAATTGTGGCATACACTCTGAGCAGGTACTTAACTCAGTCCCACGAATGGATGCTTCACAGGGATGTGTTTCTGGACATTATGTACCAGTGGGCACTCCTCATGTGGGTCTTTTTGTCTCCCTCCTGAGTAGACAACTTCCTGTGTTTTGTGTCAGAGTCCCAGGTCCTCTGGTGTGGATGCTGGACACCCTATCATTTTCTTGGAAGGGTATGTGTCTTTATGCATCCCCCCCTTCCTGTCATTCTGAAAGTACTGTTCAAAGTTCAATAGGATGCTCCCAAAATTTTGTTGGTGGCACCCTTTTGGCCGCGACAGCACTGGTTCCCTCCTCTTCTGCATTTAAAAAGGGGCAATCATCACAAGTTACTTCACAAGGTGGATCTACTCTCACAAGACAAGGGATTTCTCATCCATCTCCAACTGTCCACACTTCAACTGACAGTATGGGTGATAGTGATTCCTCATAGACACCATTTTTTTCTGACTACATACTGCTAGTCCTGCAGGAGGCCAGGAAACCTACTACTAGGAAATTCTACTTATCCAAATTAAAAGTTTTCTATTTCATGTCTTTCTCGTAACCTGGACCTTGTTACTATGGATTTTCCTGTTCCTTTTGAGCCTGCTGCTTCAGCTTCCATACAATATTGTTCTGGAAGACTGTTCTTTTGATAACTCTTACTTCTGCCAGACTGGTATCCGAGTTACAGGCTCTTATCCTCCTTTTTTGATCTTTCCTGAGTACAGTGTGTCCTTGCGCACTAACCATTGTTTTATGCCCAAAGTGATGAATGAGTTGTCCTTAAATCAGTTTGTTCATTTGCCGACTTTTTTCCCCTTCTCCGCAATCTGCCAGTGAAAAAGTGCTGCACACGTTGGATGTGCATAGACAACTCTGATCTTACTTTAACAAGACTAAAACTATTAGGAAATCTGATCAGCTTTTGTCTCCTTTCATCCTAGGTCCTTAGAATTATCTGCCCAAGTAAACTATTTTTTCTTGGATTTCTAAAGCCATTTCTTTCTATTGTTCATTTCATGGTAAGAGCCTTCTTTCTGTTAAGGCTCATTCTACTAGAGCTGTGGCTTCTTCTGGTGCTTTTTTCAAAGGTTTAGAAACTAACTATTCTTGAGGCAGCTACCTGAACTTTTGAATGTACATTTATCAAGTACTACAAGTTGGATGGAATTTCCAGAGCTAGAGCTGGTTTTCCTAGGGCCATCTGTCATGGCTTCCCAGAGAGCTCTGCTGGTCCTTCCTCCTTCCTGTCTTCTTCATGAGCTTTGGCACTCTCCCTATTGTAAAGAGTACTGCAACAATGAAATGGAAGGACATCATACAGCTGTGTAAAATCTTAAACATAATGGTAGATGCCCTCCCCTTCACTGTTGCAGTATTCACTCCATCCACCCCCTGGTCCATTTCTCTTCTGGATGTACTGATTACCTCTCTCTTCCTTGGACCGAAATTCCTACTGGAACCCTCATTTCTGAGGATGGTACATCTGGATATCACCTTTATGCCCTATGCTACGCAAGGTGCATAACTGTGGCATACAGTGTACCTTAAAGCAACCTAAATGTTTTGGTCTACTGACGTCGGGCCGTCCTTGTCATGGGATCCTCATTGTAAAGAATACCGCAGCAGTGAAGCGAAGGCCATCTACCATTATGGTATTTTACTTTATTAGTGTGATCTGCTCCCTGCTGGCTTGGCATATTCTCCCTACAGCTGTTGAAAAGCCACCCATTACACTCTATTGGTCTACTTTACTGTGAGAGATATTTAAGCACCTTTTCTATAGTGTGCAAAATCTGTCAGATATTGTACTCGGGCCTCTGCATTATTGTTTTTTGTGTGTGTGCTTTATCCTTGCTGGATGTTTGACTGTACTATTGTTGTCCGAGTGATTCAGTGAGTAAAATATTTGCCTTTCATGTTGCAGGTGCAGATGCATGTGAGATGTCCAGTGTTTCAGTGCTACAGTAATAACTACTTGGGATTTTCTGCTATGAAATCCCTTCCCTGGGCCGAATACTACAGATTTATTCTCCTCCCCTAAGCCCATCAGATGCTCTCCTCTCTGACATCAAGATGTTGGGGTATAAATGTCATCAGTCACAGCACCATTACCTCAGTTCTTTCTATCAGTGGCTGATGGAGCCTTTGTCAAGTGTGTTGGTTGGTCTGGAGCCAGAGATAGAGCAACAAATGCCAAGTACCCCACTGAGGGACTTTTTTCTTGTAGTCTTTCATATTTCTTATTAGATGTCTATTGTTCGGACAAATGTGTTTAGTGTGGGGGAAATAAATCGTACATCGGGATTTTTACACACTGTCTGTTCTGGCTGGGCCCATAACACGGCATGACCGGCTGTCTCCATTGTACGCATTTTAATTCTAGAACCATTAAGCATAGAGCCAAGCTACCTGAGAAGTTTTCAGAGAAGGAGAAAGAGCATCAATGGCCCTCACCTGACATGGTGTCCTCCAGTCATATGTTCATAGGTTCATAGGTTTATACTAGGCTATCTGCCCTAAGGCATTTATAAGCCTAGCCCAAATTTTTGTGGCTTACGCCACCCCTTATATGAAAAAATACTGTGCCCATTAGTTTGTTGTGCCTCTGTCCAGCAGTGACACAGAGATGATTCCCGGGATAAACCTACGATCTCCCATCCACAGGTCAAGATTTCTCTTGAACAGAGCCAGCGAGGTGCTCTGCCTCACATGGATCGGGATTTTATTCCACAGCATAGGGAGTCTCTGAGTGATAAATCTATCCCTCCAGCACGTCCTATTTATATCCGTGCTAAGGTTTAAGTCGCTTGCTCTAGTGGTTTTGGTGGATTTGGATTTTTGAGGTGGAGCATGTCCATTAATTCGGGTTGGACATGGCCTTGTATGTCAGGCACATGTCACCTCTGAGCAGGCGGTATGCAACTGAATAGAGCTGGAGTTTCTTCAATCTGGCAGCATATGACAGATTTTGGAGTCCCTTTATCCTTTTGGTGAGGAACTTTTGGGGTCTCTCCAATTGCTGCAGATGTCGGGTGAGATACATCCCGAATGGGGCATTGTACTCGATCATTGGTCTGATAAGTGAAGAGTACAGGGAACAATGACCTCACTAGAACTGGATGTGAATCCTTCATGATCAGGTGGGCAATGTAGAAGGTCTTTCTAACCACTTTAGCAATGTGAGTGTCAAAAGAAAGGCCACTGTCAACCGGGGTCCCCAGGTCCCTGATAACCTCTTCTGTGCTTAGTGGATTGCCACCTATATGGTAGCTTGGGGTTACCTTTTTTTTCCCGAAGGGTATGACTATACATTTTTTGGCGTTTAACTTCAGGCCATGGCTCTGGCACCAGCTATCTGTTTCCGTGAGTCCCTTCTGAAGGATATCTGTGTCCGATGCACTTTCCACTATGGCGCCCAGTTTGCAGTCGTCTGCAAACTTTGTCAGCCAACGTCCTCCCTTGTTGGCCTGTACTTCTGAGAAGTAGATGCCGAACAATAGGGGGCCAAGGACCAAGCCCTGTGGGACACCACTTGTGACCGGCTTGTAGTCTGACATAGTGCCAGCAACTCTAACCCTGTGGGTTCTGTCCTTAAGCCAGTTTGCAACCCATCTTGTGACATATGGGTTTACATTTAAGCAGGTAAGTTTTTCTACAATACCTGAGTGGGGTATTGTGTCGAAGGCCTTTGCAAGGTCAAGGTAGGCTGTATGGACTGCCTTTCCCTCATCAGTGGCCTTGGTGACTGTTTCGAAGAAGTCGACCAAGTTCAAAAGGCATGATCTGCCCTTGAAGCCAAACTGGGTCGGGTCCAATGTCTGCAAGTCCCCTATATCTCTGTTTATGAGCTCCATTATGATCCTCTCCATAGCTTTGCAGACTAGACTTGTTAAGTTTATGGGGCGGTAATTACCAGGGTCCGTAGAGGCACCGCCTTTGTGGAGTGGGACAACAGTTGCCGTACGCCACTCCTTGGGCACGTATCCTGTGGTAAGGCTGAGATTAAACAGCTGCCTTATGTGCGGGTTTAATTCCTCATTTAGCTCATATAGCACACAGCCGGGGACACCATCCGGTCCCATTGATGCTGTGTTTTTAGCTTTAGAGAGAGCAGCTTTCACCTACGCATTTGAGATGTCTGGGAGGCTACACTCTGCTGGGATAGTTATCTCTCCTTTAGGGGGGGAGAGGGGGTGAAGTTTGCACTGAACCTGTCTGCCAGTATGTTGGCAATGTCTGTGGGTTCAGTGATTTTTGTATCATTTTGGATTAATTCTGAGCATATCTGGGAGTTTCCACCCAGGTTCCTAACATAGCTGAAAAAGGCCTTATGATTGTCCTTTGAATCCATGGCAATTTTTCTCTCAAAATTGGCCTTAGTTGATTTTATGAGTGCTCATATTTTTTTTACTAATAATGATCAGGGGTGACTTCCCTTTTTTGGATTTTGTTCTATCATGTAATAGCTTTCTCCTCTTATTGTAAAGTTTGTTAATAGCTGAGCAAGAACTCCCTTAAAAAAAAAAAAAAAAAAAGTGTCTGAAGACAGGGTACTTGACGACAGTCTATAAGTGTCTGATAGTCCACCCTAACCCAATTCAAGTGCAACTCAGATGGCTGGATGGGAAACAGGAAATTCACCCCTGGTTTGGCACCTGTGTCTATAATGGACAATTGTAAATTGGGAGAGGGGGGTCTGGACCCCAGCCCCCTCTGGGACAGAAGTCCGGAAGGGAGAGAGGGGCTCAGATCGGACGGGCTGGGAGAGCTCCCGCAAATGGTAGTTAATTTCTCAGGATCTTGTTTGTAAATGTTTCATCTCCTTTGCCTCTGTTTAAACGTATAAGGGGTACAAGAACTTGCCAGAGATTTGGGATGTGTGACTAGGCCTAGGAAGACCCTTGTGGTCATTGACTTAGGGGTCTATTATCATTTCATCGAAGCCCCAATTCACCAAATGTCTATTCGTCAAACTTAAAGCATTGAATACTCTTTCGGGAAAGAGTTGCATCACTGAAAATTTCTCAGGGGAAAAAAATACTTTGCCACCAGAGCGATCGTAACACAAATTATATTATCGTAAACTTACCAAAGTGGGGGGCTTTGCTCCCACACTCCCCTAATTACATATTCCCACTCCAAGATCATACTACATTGGGTAAACGGGCAAATTTGTTACAATGGCCAACTAACTCCCTTCCCCTGGGAAAAAATTTTGATGCAGTTCTTTACTAGAATGGTATGTGAAGCTTTTAGTTCGATGAATAGACGGTTGGAGAACTGGAACTTTGACAAAATGATAGGTACCCTCAGCCTAGTACACACCTGTGAACCTATACCATTCCAATGCCAGTTAGTGACAATGGATGGCTCCAGCAGATTATGAGGTGCTCATTCAGACAAGATACAGGTGCAAGGGAGATGACTCTTGAGGAAAGCCTTTTCCCATCAACTTTGAGGAAATTATAACAGTCCTCGGAGGCATGTCAGCATTCAAACAAAGGTGGAAACCAAGAATTTTGCTGATAAAGATAGAGAACACCACAATATTGTGGTAAATAAATGGAGGTACCCACTCTTACTCTGCAAGTAGCCATGAAAATCTGGGAGGAAACACAGGAAGTGGGATTCCATCTACTAGCACAGCACCGATGGGATTCCATTTACTACCACAGCACTTTCAGGTATGAACAGTTTTACATACCATCCAAACAAGTCTGTGTCAGACCTTCACAGGTGGATGTCAAAAAGTCCATCTTCAACGAAATCGTAGATAAGTTGGGTACCTTTTTACCTGGAAAGAAGTGGCAAATGAAGTACTGATCAGTGAACCCCAAGCGTAGGGTGTGGGACGGAGGCTTTGTCCTTCCAGTGGAAAGGTGCATTTCTGTATGATTTCCCCTTCCATATCTGTCATGTCCATATTACTTGTGAAAATCAGGGAGGAAGGGCTGAGAGCGATACTGATTGCATCCTTTTGACCAAGGCAACATTGTTTCCTTTTGCTACACAGCATATGCAGAGAAATTATGAATGCTGCCACATGAGGTCAGTCTCTTACCCCTCAGAAAAGGAGCCAACATCTAACCTGCCTGGAGCACCCCTGATATGATCCTAATCCCACAAGGTGAGCTGTTCAATAAAGATGTCTTGCTTACATTGAACGAGGGCAGAAGACCCAACAACAGAAAGTCATACATTTCAAAATGAAAGAGATTTTCATTATGGTGCCAGGCTAAAGGACAACAACCTTTGCTAGCAAGTGCTCCATCTGTACTATCTTTTGTGGCAGAACTGTTCTCCAGAGGACTCTTACTCCTCCATAATAGTCCATGCCTCAGCCATCTCTTCCTGTCTGGTTTTATACCCACCACTGTTCTTAGCGCCCTTTAGTGAAAGAGTTTCTCAAGGGAATTATTCTCTTAAGAACTCCAGGGAAAACCCTGACCCTTCCTCTGAGCTTAATTTCATTCCGGAAGAACTTCCCCTTCCCCCTTTTGAGGCTAGATGCCTCTTCAGACATCAGATTCCTCTCTTGGAAAACTACTTTCTTAGTAGCTGTAACCTCTGCTAAAAAGATCTCTGAGCTGCAAGCACTCGTTTATCAAGAGTTTTTAGTTCCATCAAGGTAGTTTCTTTGAGAACAAAACCCTCCTTCATGCCTAAAATTGTCTCAGAACTATGCTTGAACCAAGCAGTTCATCTCTTTGTCTTCTATCCCAGTTCTCAGCTTGGTGGGGGGACCTCGCATTCACTGAATGTGCACTTAACAGCTCAGGTTTTATTTGCATAAGATCAAAGCCCTCAGAAAATCTGATTAACTAATTGTTGGCTTGCCTTTAGCAAACTGAGAACTTGTCAGCAAACATAATGGATATGTGTGTGTGTGTGTGTGTGTGTGTGTGTGTCCACACTTAGCCCGAGTGGAAGGGGCATTGACTACAACTCTGATCTAAGATATATAAAAATAAGTATCCTGATTTTTGTTTATTTTTACTAGTTATTGCTTCTAGCAATTTATATATAGCACTTTTTATTGCCTGCTGCATACTTTTTATTGTATTTTATTGCTATTAATTAATCTGCGTGGTTAAACTAAAATTGTCTGCCTTACTAGAAAGGCTCACCCAGTCTCTGCTACACTTTGCTGTGACGGAAAAGTTAGTATGCTTTTTATTTGTTGTAATACTTTATTGCCTTTTTCTATTTTAAATACTGTGGTTTGTTTTATTTACCTTGTGTTTTACTTATATTCTGCTTTTAACTGCATATTAAAACTTGAGACCACAGTTGTCTCTTGTGAGTCAGGCAGAAATTAGTACAGGTCAATAGAACAGGTCAGTTAAGGTTAATCATCTGTGAACTGAGGGGGTGGAGCTAGGTACTAAACCTTTTATTTAAGGGACAAAATGAAACATTTCAGAGCTTTACTAGAAAGGCTCACCCAGACTCTGCTACACTTTGCTGTGGGGGAAAGTTTAGTTTGCTTTTTATTTGTTGTTTTACTTTATTGCCTTTTTCTATTTTGAATACTGTGATTTGTTTTATTTACCTTGTGTTATACTTGTATTCTGCTTTTAACTGCATATTAAAACGTGAAACGAGACCACAGCTCTGTCTCTTGAGTTAGGCAGAAATTTTGTTCCCCACCCTCAGACCCAGTTACTTTAGTGTTCTTAAACACCACTGTCTTTCTAGTTGCCTTCTCCTTATGTTAATTTGACCATCTATCTCATTTCCTCTCTGTTTTTACTGGCTTGTGTGAGTAAGCATATCATTTTGTGAAATCACTCCCCTCCAACTATTTAAATTTATTGGTCGTGCTGCTGTATTCCATAGTACCAGAATACAAAAGTGACCACCCCCTTTCAATCTATCTTGCTGTTTTAAAAATAGTGACTCTCCACTAAAACTTAACTTTTTAGACGGGTAAAACTTAAGTTACCTACTTTCACATCTAACTCCTCTAGTGCACACTGCAGTGTTTAGGATAAACTATTTTTTTTCATCTTACCTTTAAGCATCCCTGTGACTAGCACTTGCTTTAAAACCTACTGGAAAGCACTAGGAAGTCTTAAAATGATAAAATCACTCAACTCTCCTTGTTAATAAGGAGAAATTAATCGTAGGCACTAAACAGCCTATAATTGCAAGGCACCTTGCTAAGGTAAGGGAAAACAGCTCTTGTACTTTACAAAATAAAAAAGCACCAAACCAGGCATGTCCAAGGGTCAGCTTCCGGTGATTTCTCCTGTCCACCTGGTGAATCTGGGCATACTGGGGCAATGCAGCAATTGCCTCATGTACACAGACAACCCTCTCCTGCTACCACCCAACACTACAACCTGCGAGAGATGCACTTACATAGCCAAACTAGAAGCAAAGCTCTCTCCACCCAAGATTGTACTAGACAGTCAAGGGGAGAAGGTTAACACCTGCACTACACCTCAAGCAACACATAGCCCTTCTAAACCCACACCACCAACACAACAACACTAAACCCACATATGTGGAGGCCCTTAACATTAACCTGCCCAAGTAACAAGGGCTTCTGAAGCTGAAACGCAAACAAACACCAATCACAACCAAAGTGTTGCATAGCTCACAACACCAGTGTGCCACCCAACAACAGCCCCTAAGGCAAGACAACATACCCAACACTTTAGTCATAGGTGACTCTATAGTCAAGCACAGTGATGTCCCACTCCTAGGCTGAACAAGGAGAAAATTAGTCAGCTGCCTGTCAGGTGCCAGGATCTGTCACATAACGCATGCACTCAAGTCACTCCACAAATACAAATATGACTCTGTCATTGTCCATGTTGGAGTTAATGGCTTGAGACGTATATCCCTAGACTACATGAAAAGAAACCTGGAAGAGCTCTCGGATATTGTAGCCCAGGCAGGTATGACCCTAGCCCTGAGTAGTATCCTGCCTTCGCCCAGAATGATACCACAGTATAAGGACAAAATGATTGACTTCAACAATTGGCTAAGCTTCTGGTGTCATTCAAAGGGGATCCAGTATCTGCCTGCCTGGGACGACATGATCAACAGACCACGATGCTTTGCCAGAGATGGTCCGCACCTGTCACCCCTGGGATTCAGGTTACTGGCTAAGGCTCTTGCCACCCATATAGTGCCTTTTTTAGGCAAAGTTTAAAGGACAAAACCACCACCATAACAGGTACAGGCATGCAAAATCTGAAGGTAATGCTACTCAATGCTAGAAGTCTAAAACTCAAAATGCACTCTCTCTCGGCACTCCTAAAAATGGAGAACATCGATATCTGTGCAGTAACTGAGACCTGGTTCAAGGCTCTAGAGAGCACACCTGCAATACCAGGCTACAACTCTTGCCACACTTTTTGGCCACCAAACCAGGACTGAAACACTAAAGGTGGAGGAGTGTCCATATTCACCAAGGATATTCACAACACCAGGCTAGCTGCCCAACACAATACGTTTGAAATTCTCCAGGTGCAACTAACAGTAGGTGAAATTGCAATCCAATTTGTAGCTTTCTACAGATCCCCCACCATGTACCAAGATTCTCACTACACCTTTCTAAACATACTGGAAAATATTAAGATACAACCAAACACCCTAATACTGAGTGATTTCAACTACTGTGCCATTAACTGGGAAAACTACTTGTGTACCAACACCTTTGCCCAATGGTTCTTGGAATTCATAAATTCCAACGCCCTGGATCAACTAATCCTTAGTCCCACTAGGGGCTCCAATATCCTAGACCAGGTCATTACCAACAGGGAAAATTGATGGTCTATACCTATGCTCACCCCTCATTGGTCAGGTCTGACCATAAGCTAATCACCCTTGACATCCACATCCCATCCCCACCCCCCCAGTAAGGAAACCTCCGTAAAAAACTTCTTCAAAGCCAACTTCATGCTACTCAAATCAGAAGAGGCAAACTTCATGACACCCATGCAGATGGGAACTGAAATTTCAACTGCTGAATCCTACACTAAGGCACTGTACGAGCACATCCACTCATGCATGAATCATGCCATCCCCAATAGAACCAAGATGCTCTCTTCCAAAATAAGGAAGCCAATCTGGTGGCCCCTTGCCATAAACAAACTTTACAACAAAAGGAAGAAACTGTTGCATAAAAGAGGAAAATCCCAGTATGCAAAACACTCCCTTACCAGCCTCAGTAAGAAGCTGAGATCCCTCATAAAATCCTCCAAAGCTAGTTACGAAAATAAAATTGCCAAAGATTCCAAAGGCAAACACAAGGCATTCTATAGCTATGTCAAGAATCTAAATGGCAATAGTCAGATCTTCTCTGAGCTACAAAAGAATGGCATTAAATATACTGATCCCAAGAATATTGCCAATATCCTGGGAGATCGATTCAGTGCAAACGTCACCCCCCTCTCACCCCTAAAGGGCCCATCTCAATACTGAAAGATTGCCAAATTCCGGTAATAACGGCCACACAGGTAAAAAACGCACTCTCCAAAGCTAAGAATACAGCATCCATGGGACCAGACAACATCCAAGCTGTGTACTCATGAACTACAAAATGAACTGGCACCTCACCTAAGTGTCATGTTTAATCATAGTCTGATCTCAGACTTCGTGCCCACTGAGTAGCGCACAGCTACAGTTATCCCACTCTACAAGGAGGTATTCACCTTGGATCCCGGGAACTACTGCCCTATCAGTCTGAGACTGATCTGCAAGGCCATGGAACGTATTATCATGGAACTTATAAACAATGACATTGGCAACCTTCAAACACTGGACCCCACACAGTTTGGGTTCGTGAAGGGCCGATCTTGTCTCCTGAATCTGATTGACTTCTTCAAATCAGTCTCCAGAGCCGTGGACAAGGGTAAGGTGGTCCACACAGCCTATCTGGACCTCACCAAGGCATTCGACACCATCTCCCACTCTGGAATCATAGATAAACTTACTAAGCTGGGCATTAATCCCTACGTCACTTGAAGGGTTGTCAACTGGCTTACTGACAGAACCCGCAGTGTAAAAGTAGACTAGACTAAATCCAGCTCCAGGCAAGTGACAAGTGAAGTACCTCAGGGTTCAGTCCTGGGACCGCTCTTGTTTGGCATCTACTTCTGTGAAGTACAGGCCAACACTAAGGGACTTTGGCTAACAAAGTTTGCAGATGACTGCAAGCTGGGAGCCATTATTGAATCCACAAATTATGTGGATATTCTACAAAAGGGCCTTACAGAAACAGATGTTTGGTGCCAGAGCCATGGGCTCAAACTCAATGCCAAGAAATGTATAGTTACCCCTTCGGGAAAAAAAAACATTTTCCCGTGAATCACCACATAGGTGGCAGTACATTAAACACCGAAAGAGTGAGAAGAGTCTCGGGGACACAGGTGGACAGTGGGTCTCACCTTTGATAACCACATCGCCACAACAGTCAGGAAATTCTTGTATGTGGCACACCTCATCACTAAGGGTTTTTCATCTAGAAAAAAGGAGGTCATTGCCCCACTGTACTCATCCCTCATTAGACCCATTATAGAATACAATGCCCCATTTGGTATGTACCTCTCAAGACATCTGCAACAACTGGAAAGGCCACAGAAAATACCTCACTAAAAGAATCACAGGCCTAAAGCAGATGCCCTATGTTGACCATCTAAAAAAGCTCCACCTATACTCTGTCGCATATCGTCTACTCAGAGGCCATCTCTGCTTAACATACAAGGCCATGTCAAACCCAGAGCTGTTGGACATGCTACACTTAGAAATCCCAATCCCTCAGAGACGCACACTCCAAGGATTTAAACCTTGTCATCACAGTGAACAAAACATGCTGGAGGGATAGGTTCCTGACCCAGAGACTCCCCAGACACTGGAATAGACTGCCCATACATGCCACACAGAGCGCCTCTTTGGCCCTCTTCAAAAGGAACCTTGATTGGATGGGAGAGAGGAAATTAACCCCGGGGATCACTTCAGTCAACCTGCTAGATGGATCCAGGGAAGTAAATACTGTGGGAAGAAATAGCCAGGGAATTGTTATGGCTAGGCTTGTATAGGCCCTAGGGCTGATAGACTAGTACCAACCTATGATAAATAAGGTTCAACTGTCACAGTGTTTGTAAAGCTTTTTAGCTAGTTTCACTGTGTGAAAGGTGTTAATGGGAAATTTTCTCTACTTGTTAATCACTTGTTTGTTTATTCTGATTTCCTGCCAAGGAGTGTATCATATAACTGATTTGTTTGCAGTTAAAAGTATTCTGTAGTCTCCTTGCTCCTTTATCTGTTTAAAAACTTTCATTTTGTGGCTCACTGCTGTTCTTCTGCTGTGATAAACATTTCTGTAGTGTTTACTGTCCAAAAGAGTGTAGGCTAATAGCTGTAGTATTCCCCACCCTCCCTGTTGGTGTCTTCCTGTTATACTTGGTGGCTTTGCAGTTGCACACCCCTACTGTAAATTTGATCTGGGTCACTCCTCCCAGTCTAGTGTCATTAGCTCATTCTACCCAGTACAGAGAGAACATTTGAGAAGGCCAACCCACTTAGTTTCCTAACCTTGAATTATATTCTGCTTCTCCTCTCTCCCTTTCCTTTACCAAAAAAAAAAAAGAAAAGAAAACATTGCTAGAATCTCCCTGTGTTCTGCTTAACTGTAACAAAAAAATAATTGCGCTTGTTTCCTGCCTTTCCTGTAACTAGTCTAGCCCAGATGCAGATTTGCTATATCCAGGATTGTTTGTAAGCTTCTAAGCCCCCCAAGCCTGTCTGTGTTGAAGGGAAGCCTGTTAGCGTATCAGTGGGAGTGTTAAGCACTAGGTAACCTATCTACCACATAAGGAGTAGTTTATGGGCCCAGAAATTGTAGTTATTGGCTGTTTGGGCAGTTTTTCCATCTCTCTCAACTTCCTGATTAAAAGCCTGCATTTGCACTTGTTTTCCCCCCTTCCTGTAACTAGTCTAGTCCAGGTACAGATTTGTTGTATCCACGACTGTTTGTAAGCTCCTGAGCCCCCCAAGCCTTTCTGTGTTGGAGAGAAGCCTTCTAGCTTATCAGTGGGAGTGGTAAGCACTAGGTAACCCGTCTACCACATAAGGAGTGGTTTCCGGCCCAGAAATTGTAGTTATTGGCCATTTGGGCAATTTTTCCATCTCTCTCTCTCAACTTTCGTATTTAAAATCCCACATTTGCACTAGTTTCTTTCCTGTAACTAGTTTAGTTCAGATACAGATTCTTAGTTGTAGCACTTGAATTTGCTTATTCGTGCTCAGAACTTGTAAGCACTAAATAAGCTAGAAATTACTAAAGCACTCATCCTTCCTCATTACCTAGAGGAAAACAGTTTTTGTACTTACTTTCCTCACTTGCTTTGAGAAAAACAGCTCTTGTACTCACTTTCCTCATTTGTCTAGAGGAAAATAGTTTTTTATTCAGGCATGTCCAAGGGTCAGATCCCAGTGTTCTCTCCTGTCTTATCTGATGAATCTGAGCATCTTGGGGCAATGTAGCAATTGCTTCGTACACAGGCAATCCTCTCCTCCTACCACCCAACACTACAGCCTGTGAGAGATGCTCTTCTCTAGCCAAACTGGAGGTAAAGCTCTCCAACCAAGACTGAACTTGGCAGTGAAGAGGAGAAGGGTAAACACTTGCACCACACCACACTCATCACATAGTCCCATAAACCTACACCACCAAAATCCACAGATAGAAACACAAAAACATTCGCGGAGGCTCTCAGTAATCATCTGCTCAAGCAACAGAGACCTCCAAAGCAGAAAAGCAAACAACCTCCACCCCCCAACACAACCAAATTTACACATAGCCTACAGACTCATTGTGCCACTCAAACACAGCCCATAAGGCAAAACAACGTACCCAACACACTAGTCATAGGTGACTCTATAGTCAGGCACACTGATGTCCCACTTACCAGGCTAAAGAAGGCAAAGGTTACTGTCAGCTGCTTGTCAGGTGCCAGGATTCGCCACATAACCCACGCACTCAGGTCACTCCACAACAAGTACAAATATGATTCTGTCATTGTCCATGTTGGTGTGAATGACCTGAGTCGTACCTCCCTGGACTACATGAAAAGAGACATGGAAGAGCTCTCAGATCTTGTAGCCCAGGCAGGTATGACCCTAGCCCTGAATAGCATCCTGCCATTGCCCAGAATGATACTGCAGTACAAGGATAAAATGATTGACTTCAACAATTGACTAAGCTTCTGGTGTCATTCTAAGGGGATCCAATATTTGTCTGCCTGGGATGACATGGTCAACAGACCACAATGCTTTGCCAGAGATGGCCTGCACCTGTCACCCCTGGGATTCCGGATACTGACTAAGGCTCTTGCCGCCCCTATAGTGCCTTTTTTAGGCAAGGTTCAAATGACAAATTCACCACTGTAACAGGAACAGGCAAGCAAAAACTGAGGGTAATGCTACTTAATGCTAGAAGTTTAAATCTCAAAATGCAGTCCCTCGAGGCACTCCTTAAAATGGAGAATATCGATATACGTGAAGTGACTGAGACCTGGTTCAAGGCTCCAGGGAGCATCCCTGCATTACCAGGCTATAACTCACACCAACTTTTTGGCCATCTAACCTGGACTGGAACAGCAAAGGCGGAGGTGTGTCCATATTCATTGAGGATATCCACACCTCCAGGCTAGTTGCTATCCGAGATTATCCAAGTGCAACTAACTCTGGGCAAAACTGCAATCCAAATTGTAGCTAGCTACAGATCCTCCACCATGCCCCAGGATTCCCATTCTTTTCTTGATATACTGGGAAATATTAGGGTTCAACCAAACAGCCTAATAATGGACAATTTCAGCTACCCCACCATTAACTGGGAAAACTACTCATGTACCAACTCTTTCATGCAATGCTTTCTGGAATTCATAAATTCCAATGCCCTGATCAGCTTATCCATACCCCCACCAGGGTCAACAATATCCTAGACCTAGTCATTACTAACGTGAGATACCGGTGTTCCACACCTGAAGTCAACTCCTCGTTGGTCAGATCCGACCATAAGCTAATCACCCTAGATATCCACATCCTGCCACCACCCTCCATTAAGGAAACCACAGTAAAACATTTCTCCAAAGCCAACTTCATGCTTAAGACAGAAGTGGCGAACTTCATGACACCCATACAGATAGACAATACAGTTACGACTGCTGAATCCTACACAAATGCACTCTATAAGCACTTACATGAGTGCATGGATCGTGCTATCCCAAACAGAACCAAGACACTATCCTCCAAAAAAAGGAAGCCAATCTGGTGGTTCCCTGCAATAAGCAAACTCTACAACAGAAGGTAGAAACTGTTGCAAAAGAGAGTAAAATCCCGTGAGTGGAGGAGCTCTCTGGTCAGCCTCAGTAAGAAGCTGAGATCCCTTATAAGATCCTCCAAAGCTAGCTATGAAAACAAAATCGCCACTGATTCTAGGAACAACCACAAAGCATTCTATAGCTTTTTCAAGAATCTCAATGGCAACATCCAGATCTGCTCTGAGTTACAGCACAACGGCACGAAAATTACAGAACTAACTGATATTGCCAACATCCTGGCAGATAGGTTC